>NC_050533.1:25571092-25605386 GCF_002922805.2 Oryzias melastigma
AACAAATCTGTGAGTCTGATGCTCTAGATCAGGGGTGTAGGACTCAATCACACAAGGGCCAAAATCCAAAACACACCTTAGGTCGTGGATCGAACAGAATAAACATTTATTAAATACTCCAAAACTAAATGTTTATAATTTTAAAACCGTAACTTTTATGCATAATTATGATCTAGATGGCACCCCCGCAACCCCAAAAGGGAATAAGCGGCCAGGAAGATGAATGAATTAATTAATTAATTTATAGCATTACCTGTGGTAATGCTAGAGTGAATGCTGTAAACTGAATTTGGCCAATGAAGATGCTGAAATTGATAGATAAAATGAGTTATCAAGGACTACAAAAAGTAGTCCCACTCCGCTGGTAGAGGAGGGAAACCACAGGTTATCTGAATAAAGAGACCATGGTTCTTCAAGAAGCAAAAGTCCTTCATTTTTAGCACTCACATCCAGATCTTCATGATGGAGAGTTCAGTTTTTACACCATCATCTGTTTCTGCAGCTGAAGAAGATTATTTAGTGTTTAGAAACTTCTACTGCAACTCTGACCCCTCCCATCGGCATTCCAAGTTTTTATTGGGTGTGATGTTTAATCCTGATTCAAGCAGTGTAGCTTAAAACCTAACTTTATTTTTTTTTATTCATTTCATTTTTATTCATTAAAAGGAGAAACATGCAATACAACCTTGAGTTGCAAATGCAAGCATGATGGAAACGAAAGAAAAAAATGAAAAGGGGACAGAAAGAAGAAAAACTTATTTTGTCTGCCCCTTTTAACACATCAATAAATCAAACAGTAAGAAAGAAAAACACAAAACATTCTGCTGATTTAATAGCAGAAGATTAAAAGAACAAAAATGTACAATTACAAACATAAACCAGTGTGAAATGAATTCCACACCTCGGGGATGAGTGGTTTTTATTTGTACTAGATAGAGTTACAATAACTGATTATACTATTTTAATATAGTGTTTAAAACGTGATATTGTTGTGGCGTGACAGATTGAGACTGCAGATTGTGCTGCATCCACATGCTGTTCCTGGGAACAGCAGCTCCTCCTGATACTGAACTAATCACACAATCAAATGAGGAAATCCAGGAGCCGGTTCCATGTGAGCAGCATGCATGACTCCGGCCTCGAGACAGTGGCTGGATGTAAAGAATAATGAGACACCGATGGGAACTGTTCCCAGGGTTAATCCAGAGATTTCTTCAGCTAACAGAAATGTTCTCAATAATCTTCCTGTCAAATCAGAAGAGGTTCACCTGGAGCCTTCATGTTGTGATCCAGCAGTTGAGTGAATTGGGTTTGCTGATCCGTGTGCTCTGATCCTGAGGCTCTGAGGCTTTGAGGGTCAGGCGTGAAAGGGGCTGATGTCTCATTGTGTTGGTGACCGCCGGTCATCTAAAGCCCCTCACACTGAGAGGCTGCAGATGCAGCAGATTGAGGAGCGTTCGCCTCGTCACCCCTGGATTAACCCCCGCATACAAATCAAAGGTCACTTTGTGAGAGCAAAGAGCAGGGATGATAATGCCAGACACATCCCATACCAGAGGAGTAAACAGGCCTGGAATTCAGCCACCGCCGAGTAACCCCCCAAACCACCACCACCACACGCACAGCTTCCATCAGTGTCCTCACTGTGCCGTCACTGATAGCTCTGATTGATCTGCAGCCTGCAGAGGATCAAACACTGAGGACGCAGAGGAGAAAGTTTTCTTACTATTACATTTCAAACAGTGCTGGGGGGTGAAGCATTTTGTTTGTTTGCTGCTGAGGCCCAAAATGCAGCAAACAAAACACGAAAACTCTCTTAAATTTTACCAACACCCAGCAGGAGTGAGTGAGACAGCAGAGAAAACAGCAGAAATGTCATTATTCTTCCTTCAGGAGATCGAAATCTTTGAAGCAACCGTTACACAGCAGTGATGGAAGAAAGAGAAAACCTGTTTTTAATCACTTTGAAATATCAGGTCATAATCGTTCCTGTTCCTGAAATGACATGGATGTGGCACAGCAGGATGGAAACCACCAGCTGCAGGTCTGATCCTGAAAATTGTCCAGGGTTGCATCAGAAAAAGCACCTAACAAAAAATGTCACGCCCAATCTGCATCCACCTCACTCTGCACTGAAAACGCCTGAAAAATAGAGCGACAAATATATATTTACCCAAGCCATCCCGCATGGCAGTCTACACGTGTGGCCATGTCACATGTCACTGAACTCTAAAGGACACTGGAGTTTAATTAAAAAAAGGGGCTAAACTCTGGGGTAAAACACAGATACTTTCTCCATTTGCCAGTTTTCTGAGGATTTGCTGAAATTGTGAGCTTGCTGTCTTCCTGCATGAGTGTCTGCTGAAGGTTTGACTTAAAGGCAGCAGAGAAAGAAGGTCAATCAAATTCAGAAAAAAGGTTTAAAAAAGTTTTACTGCTCTGTTGCTCAGCTGAAAACCTAAAAACAGTTTTTTTTCTGCTTCTCTTTTTTTATTTCATGTTGATATACATGTCCAAACACTCATATTTGTTGTTTGACTTTTACCTTTCAGAGGTAACAGACATTTTGGAATTTGTTTACTCAGTGGTGGGACGAGTCCTGAGAAAAGTGGTGACTGTCTCAAATGTTCCCAGATGTGAATAATCTGACTGTAAAGTGATGGATGGCTGTTTAGAGATGGCCTTACAAGTCTGCCAGATTGATTGCCAGCAACATTTGCTCATCTGATATGGAAAGTGTTGTTTTTCTTCCGAGGTTATCTCAACCTGACTTTAGGACCTTGAAAGAACATCAAGAGCAACTGCAGGATGGGACATGAAAACGCTTTTCATTCCTTTAAAGTCTGATGAAAATCTGTTTTTAGAGTTTTTAACATGTCTGTGTCATTTTTCTTCTGAAAGAGAACAAATGTAATAAGAAATCATTTTGTTTTTTCATTTCCGAGTATTTCTCCTTTTAAATTAATCAAAGTGTCTTGGACAGACTCTGTTTGAATGAATGATCTTCTTTCCATCAACAGCTCTGCTGCACATGCACTAAACCCTCATCTGTTCCTAGTGTCTAGTTCAGGTTCTGGAGAAGAGAAGATGGTATCTTCACATTGACTGCAGTCAAATGAGCCGCCGTTCACATTTCTGTGGTCAAATCAGCATCACTGGATTTTTGGTGTGAGTTTCATCCAATACTTACGGTAGCAGGACTGAGAACGCTGGAAAATCTCCACCAGACTCCACGGAGCTTCTTGATGTGACCACGGAAATGTGAACGGCGGCTCATTTGACCGCAGTTGGAAAGGATTGTAAATCAATGAAAGAGCATTTTGATGTTAGCTTTGATTATTTTATCAAGAACTCTGAGAAACCAATGATTGAATGTATTGATCACAGTCAATAAACATTGGAGAATTAGCTAAAAGAGTCTTTGGTGAACTGGAAGGAGAAAGAATCAGGATTTTGGAGGAAGTTCTGTCCATGAAGATCTTCACTTCCTCGTCCAGCTGACATCCGGATCAGAACCATACGGCTGGACATTACTGATACTGATGGATGTTTTTATGTAGCAGCGGGGGAGATTTATGCTAGAGAGACACAGAGCTATCAGAATCACAGGAGGGGAAACAGGGGCGGAGCTCCAAGAGTCACGCCCCCTCAGAGGAGATTTTGGAAACAGGATTCAGATCAACATGAAAAATTTATTTTTAAGACATTTAGTTTGTGGGATTTTGGTTAAAAACTTAACAATAATCATTAAAACACTTTTTTTAAATAAAAGAAATGTCATACGGGGACTTTTAGACAAAAATTCTCCTTTATTCCTGATTCAGATCTTCTTTTGTTGCTTATTGTTAGATGATGTTGGGCTTTAGTTTGGACGTTGTCTTCCTTCTGTAATCCACTACAGGAGTGGATTTGCCTCACGCCGCTTTTCTCCTTCACAATCTACAGGAATTATCATGTAAATGGTTCAAAAGTTACAAAAGAACATAAACACTGGAGCTCTGAAGTTAAAGGGTTTATAAAATGAAAAAGGAAGACCGCATGGAATGTGTTTGTTCGTAACATAGATTCCTGCTTTTAGAATTTGTCTATTAAAAAAAACGTAACATTTTTGATCCAGTTGATGCACTTTTCTCCAGGGCACAGAAGTTCTGAACAGCTAACAGAAGGTGAAGGATGGATGGAAATGGAAACATTGTTTTTCAGAATGATTTAATACATTTTTCATTTTTCCTTACCTGCAGGTTTCTCCTGAGAATCAAGATGTCGCCCCAGGTAAACATGTCTCATCAAAGAGAAATCAATTATCTTCAGCATTTCAGCAGAAATCTGTTCTTACTATTTTAATGAATACATGTTGAAAAGTAGAGCTGATGTCTGTGATGATGTACTACAGGACAGCTAAAGAAAAAAATAATAAATTAAGGGTTTGTTTTTAATAGACACCATGACTACCCACTCAAAGCCCCACTCCAATCATCATCATCGATCAAAGGAGACGCCGGCGTCTTATGCAGGCCGTGGAGCGGCGAGCTACGCGAGCATGGCTACGAATGAGACAATTTCAGAAAACTGAGGTTGGTGATCCTACAGAGGAGCTGTGGCTCCAACAATTCCACATGACATGCTCAACATTTGATAAGCTTTGATGCTGTGAGATCTCTAGTGGCAGCAATGGAGTCACTGTTTCATTTAATTAGAAAAAGTGTTTCCACAGAGCTCCAAGAAATACGTCATACAGGGTCGTTGCCCTCAACAATACTTAGGGGCCAAAATCCAAAACACACCTTAGGTCACGGGCCGAACAGGGTAAACATTTATTGAACACAATAAAACTACATCTTTAAAAATTGAAAACATAATTATGATCAAGATTTATAGCATTACCTGTGATCATGTTAGTGTGAATGCTGTAAGCTGAATTTGGCTGCTGAAGATGCTGAAATTGATAGCTGAAATCACTGAAGTTGATAGCTGACAAAAGCTGAGGCTATAGCTGAAAACGTAGAAGTTGATAGCCAGCTTAAATATTAGCTAAATGTCAAATTAGCCTAATAAAAACAACAAAAAAAGCATTAGATTATCCAAAACAGCTAGCATGTAGCTGAAAAAAATAGCTAAACTTCAAAAAACTAAAAAACTGAAAAACCCTAAATTAGCTAAAAACATTTTTTTTAATCTAGCGTGTAAATATTAGCCTAACTCCAAAACAGCCAAAAAATATCTGACTAAATGCCAAATAGTCCAAAAATCTTGCAGAATGCCCATTAAAACTGTAACTTTTTAACATAATTATGAATAATAAAAAGACAGGAATATTATTCCAGAATAAATCAATTTAAACCTTAAATAACTTCAATATTTTACTCTCCATAAAAATATATTTTGTCAAAATTATACAAGTTAGAAAGAAGTCCAAGATAACATCGGACCATTAATAACAATAAAATGATCTGGAGGGCCGGATCCGGCCCCCGGGCCTTGACTTTGACACATTTAGTGTATGACTCCTCACAACTTCACCTGCTTCACTCGTTTACCCTTACATTCTGCACTGGTGTTCACTGCAGTCTGTCATCCATGAACATTTTCACTGGACGGGCTCATGGACGGATCTGTGATCCTGATATGTCGAGCAGACCGCGTGTGTCCCCAAAGAGGTTTGTTAAGATTTCACCTGCAGACAGCTGGTATCCACCTGTAGAGGCAGTGGTGACTAAAGCTTTACACACAGGAATCTGATCACAGCAACAATGCTTTTAAAGTGGTAAGTTTTTGTTGTTTTCTAGCTGCTTTACCCAATAACATGAGACGAACTGCTTCTCCCTTTGGCTTTCTGCCGCTCAGCACACATTGTGGCAGCTGTGCATGACTGTGCACTCTGATCTCCTGCCTCTCCAGCGCTGTAAACCAGTCCAAAGGAGAGACTCTGGTTTCCTGTAGAATAATTGAGACAGGTAAAGTTGAAGTATGCGTTCTGAACCACAGAGTATTCAGCATGGTACCAAGCCTGGTTGAATGAGTGGAATGTATTTTTGGTTGTAGTTTCACGGCACTCTTCAGACCTAAACTCGGGTTGCTGAAGTTGCCGTGGGCTGAACGTGTGTCTATGTGCTTCACTGCTTTGGGGCTGAATGGGAGACATCGTCGGTCCTCGTGCTACTCAGCAGATTGTCCGTTGATCGGACAAAGTGAAACGCAGCCGCTGAGCTGGGGAGCCATTATCCCATTCAGGGGGAGATGATTCATGTCAAATCATGTCAAATGCAGTCGGCAGTCTCACAGCTGTGGATTAGCTCCTCAGTGTGCAGAAAGCAGCAGCTACCTGAACCCCTGAGGTGCATCACGCTGAAAGGACGGAATGGCTGATTGTTCCACACATTTTAATGCTGGTTTTCAGATAATGCACCACATTGAGCCTTTGTGTCAGACGTTGACACCAAGCTGAAAACCTCTCTATTTCTTTAAGTATAAGTATAAGCCTTTTATTTAAGCCCCCCTCTCCCGTTTATGATTCCTTGCCAGTCTTTTCCCCTGACAGCCAGCCAATTATGTGTTTTTGAAACTGCTTTCAGCGAACCCATCCCTGCTCTGAAAGCTCTTTCTCTGAAGTGCATTAAGGCGGAGTTTGTCTGGGCTGCAGAGGTGTGAGGTTAATCAAAATAAGCCTCAGCAAGCCAACACTGACCCAGAGCTCCATTAATAGAAGCACCTCCAGCCCGAGGAACGCCGCTGATTGTTTTCAGGGAAATGCGGGATGAATGCCGGTTTGCCAGAATTCCCCAGCGTCTCCCACCAAGCCGTTCTCCCAGAGAGAGGAAAATGAATTAGAGCCTGTTTTCATCCCTGCTTGCTTTCTTTAATTCAGAAACCAATTACTTCAGATTTTCCACTTCAGAAGAGAGTGTGAGCGGCAAAGACAGAAAAATGGAATGAAACACAGACACAGGAAAGAAAGAAACTCAAAGACAATTCTTTTCTGGAATTTGCTTCGTAGCAAGCCAGCGAGAGGAAAAAAGCTCATGCACACTGCTGCACTCTGCATGATGAAATATCTGCCTGAAAATATTGTGCCCACAGTCCAGCAGCAGGTTTATCAAAAATAAATTTAGCCCAGACTGAACACAGCAGGCTCATGGAGTCTCCAGTAAATGCTACACCAGCTTCTAAGTGGGTGAGTTGAGCTTGCATTCCACTCGCACAGAGATGGTCTGATTGGAACGGAATTCATGAATATGCATCGCTCAGCTGCAGTATTTCTGCCGTTCCATCTGCAGAATCGTGTTCTGAATGACAGCAGGAGCAAATAGACATCCTCTGTTACTCAGGGAGGAGATCTGCTCTCAGCCGCTCTCCTCTCCTCAGCCCTCTGAAGGAAACCCCGAAAATCCAATCTCATCCCTCCACCACCCCACCCCCGACTCGCTCGTTTCTCCCTCCTCTTTCCAGCCATGAAAATGAGCAGAGACATTTCTATCACACAGTCACATTTACCTAAGAGCACTTGTCAGGAAAATTGCACCTCAACCAAAACTGCATTTTCCCAGGAGTGACTCCATTGTTCAGTTCTGAGCAGAAAAGGGGATGAACAGTGATGGAGGCGGGAGATGAGTCCGTCCAGATTCATCGGATATTTCCTTAGATATAACAGCTGTTTCATGAAAACATGTGTTAGCTTTACTTTATGATCCGTTTGTAAAGCAACATGTTTATATGTGGCAGTGAAGGTGAGCAGAAATAACCAGAGCAAAAACCTTAAAACATTACAGAGGACGGCATGTAGAACTTCATTTGTTTCCTTTTTATTTTGTACATTGTGTTGCTGTTTACATGATGTCCCAATTAATGTGGAGTATTAAACCAACTCACCCAGAATGTTTGGGGTTCCTTTTCAAAGTGAGCACTTGTTCATTAGGATGTGTTTACAGAAATATTTTAATTTCCTTATTTGTGTTTGTTGATTTGTCCCAATTATGTTTCATGTTGTTTTTAGTATGTTTCTTTGGTTGTACCCGCCATACAAGATGAGATTTTTTTATGTTTTATTGTTAAACTCATCTTCACTCAACTTCTTTCTGCTTTTATTAAAAAATTACTTTTGGGCTAAAAATGTTAATTTTCCATAAAGTGTTACCGTAGCATCCCAGAAATGCACACAGCTCAGAACTGAAAAGAAAATAATTGTATTAAGAAATTGACTTTGTGCATAACCTGATTGTCAAGGCCCGGGGGCCGGATCCGGCCCTCCAGGTCATTCTATCCGGCCCTCCGGGTAATTCTATCCGGCCCTTCAGACAATTTTATTTTATTGTTATTAATGACCCGATGTTATCTTGCGCTCATTTCTAACTTGTATCATTTTGAAAAAATATATTTTTATGTAGAGTAGAATATTGAAAGTTGTTTAAGTCAGGAGTGTCCAAACTTTTTCCAAAGAGGGCCAGATTCAGTCATTGGGAAATGTTTAAGGGTCAACTCATTTATCTGATGTTGTTTTAGCTATTTTAATAACACTACATTTAAATGAACCAATTAATGGACATTTTATTCCAATGGGATGGTTTTCATTTCTTACTGTAGAACAAATACATCTAAATATGCTGTTATAACCAGAATCCCTGTCAATTTGACAATTTTCACACTGTTCATTCCCAGTTAGCAAGTTGTAGATGGTACGTCTCCTGTCTCTTCATGGTGAATATGACAACGTAGTGTAGCTAACCACAATCAAAAAATACAGACACAGTGTTTAGAAAATGCTGAAATTGTATTAATTTTATTAAAGGAGCCCAAGGGCCGTTGAATATTTAAATGGGGGCCACACTTGGCCCACAGGCCACCCTTTGGACATGTCTGGTTTTAGTTCAACTATTCTGCAATAATATTCCTGCCTTTTTTTATTTATAGTAATCTTAAAAAAAACATTTTTAAAGTGGTAAAAATTTAGTTTTAGAGTGTTCAATAAATGTTTATCCTGTTCGGTGTGTTTTGGATTTTGGCCCCTGTGAGATTGAGTTTGACACTCCTGCTCTAGAGATGAGAAGCAGAAGAATCATTAAGACCAGACAGAGCATGAAACACACTCAAATGAAGTGCATCTTATAAATATAGTCAGATACTACATGTTTTAGCAATTTGTTTGTGGATCATTTGAAACATGATGGGTGGGGCGTTAAATCTTCTCCAAATGACCCGTATAGACCTTTCATTTGTTTGTAAATCTGACTCCAAAGGCATCAGTCCTCACCAACAACCTTCACCACACATCACTGACTTGATCAGATGACTGGAGAGTCTGTTAATGCAAAGGACTTTTTGGCGGTGATCGTATGGACTGAACCTGTCACAGAGGCAGATCCACAGCTGAGTTGAACCGTGCTAGTGAGCAGTCTGCTCATCGCAGGTGGAGATAAGAAGCAGGCTTTGTCCGTGTTCACCTGCTACTCTCTAACCCCCAAAAGACTCTACAGCATGGGACTGCACCCTGGATTTCAATTCTATTGGGAAACATGCTCTCTAGATATTATTTTTTAATGCCAAATACAACGTCACTCTTTAAGTCAACAAAAACCTAACAAAAATAAAAGTTTTACAAAGATTTTTTATGAATCCACTATGCTCTAATGAAGAAAACTGTGATGATTTGTAATAAATAAATAAATATCTGCATGGAGCAGCATGTATCTGACATTTTTCAAATGACAAATCATTCTGACACTATGCATAGTGAGCATGGATGTGCACTAGCTTTTTGTAGAGACTTCTGGGAAATTTCAATGGAACTGGATTTTGAAATTGTTGAATTTAGTGGAGCAGCTTAGTGTCATTTTTAGCCAGAATCGTTCAGTTGATGATAGAAGCATGAAATTTGGTACAGTTATAGTCTCTGGGTCTAGTTACAGGACAAAAGTGCCAGCCACACAAAAATCCAATATGGCCGCCATTTTTTTCAAGATGGCAGTAAAGTTGGCAGAATATCATAAAAATAGTTTACTTGATGATGTTTTCAATGGTTTTCAATGGTTTTTTGCCCCAAAAATGGACTGCTAATGCCAGGGTGGCAGTGAGGATGAGCTCTTTCTGCCTAAAAAAATGCCCTATAATGGCTCTGGCAGTCAAGTTACCTGATGAAGTACTCATATTTTTTCAATGTAACTCATTACACCAACAACCTTTGGTGGCCATCTTGGAAAATGGCCGCCATTTTGGAATTTAAAGTGGCTAGCACTTTTTTCTTAAAATTTGGTGTCTTATAAGTACTTCAGCCAAATTTCATGCTTGTATCATAAAATGAAAGATTTTTTGAGTTAGCAGCTCCACTAATTGGACACTCTGACAAGATGAGTCTGAAGCAGGAGTGTCAAACTCAATCACACAGGGGCCAAAATCCTAAACACACCTTAGGTTGCGGGCCGAACAGGATAAACATTTACTGAACACTCTAAAGCTACATGTATAAAATTTAAAAACTTCATTTTTCAACATGGCTGATACAGTACACTAACCGGGTTTCCTAGCCTTGTCCGCATCTGGAACCGGTACCTAATCTGGAACTGGTATCGACTTGTGTCCAATAACGGGTTCAGGTTGGAGTTAGGATACCGGTGCAGTCCAAGTCTCGGTACCGGTTTGTGGCCCAGACGTTGGGAGCCTCAATTTAAAACAAACGTGTTAGGGACACCCAAAACACCGATGTTTGACACGGCGGGTCTTTAACCATATGTCAATAAGAGTTGTTACCAGCACAGGCCGTTAATAACAAAAACTGATCTGGGGGGCCGTATATAGTCCCCCAGCGGGTCGGATCGGGCCCCCGGGCCTTGGCTCTGACACGTGCTCTAAAGAGTTCACTAACCAGGAAGTAATGAGTGAATCTGGTCACAACCTGGATCATGACGCATGATTAACCTCTTCTGAAACAATAATCCTCTTCCTATTGTGTTTTCCAATTATAATTACAAGAATAAACTGTAACTATAGTTAGGAAAACACTCTGTTACTTGGAAAAGGTTTGAGGACAGTTTCCTGTGGAGATCAGGACATTAAACTGGCTGCACAAACAACACGTTCAGGAATGCAAAGCCCCAAAACCCACAACCAACAACCAGTGAATGATGCATAAGTGGAATATCTCTGAAACCATAAGCAGCGCTTTGGGTCCACTTGCAGGACTCCTTCTGTGTTTTCTGAACAATGTTGAGCTTAATTGAAACAATATAAATGTGCTGGACAACCACAAACTGACCCGTCAGATTGCAGCTCAGTGAAAATGGTTATTTGGCAGATCTTCAGCTTCTCAGAGAGGAAACAGCTGTATCTTAAGACTTTAATGTTCAATAATTGCAGCACCTCTGGATAAATGATAATATGCATCATAAAAAGAGATTATTTTAGTGATGGTGAAGATTTGAAACCCACTGCTGCTGGCTTAAAGTCTCTTCTGTGTTTGTAAAACATATCTTGCAAAAGCACTCAGTAAGTAGAATTCAGCATTAATGTATTCAATGTTTTCAAAAGAAAAGATTTTTCAGATTCTGACAATGTTTTTAGTCATTAAGGACCTTCAGCTGTTGGTTTTAACAAACCCAAAGCTCCCTGTCTCTTAAACGTGCAGACCTGCATGATCTGGACATTCCTGAAGCATTCAAACTTTCCTTCGTTCTTTGACAGATTATGGTGCTTTGTTAGCAATGGAATGGTTAGCAATGGTTAGCAAGGGTCAACAAGACTGTTAGTGGGTCTAAACTGAACTGTCCTTTACATAACAAATTGAGAGTAATGATGGGAGTTTGAACTGAAACACCGAAGGGCTAAATTTTGACCAAATGTTTCATTTCTGACCTCTATTTGACAAATCTGCTGGTTCATAAAGAACTGCTATAGGATTAGATCTACTGGCCAAAACCGTGAACTTAAAATACAATTCTGAAATCTTTAATTTTTCATTTGGAACGTGTTTTAAAATATATATTTTAAAATATATACACCATGCTGTTTAAAATGTTTCAATAATGCTGTTAGCAAAGAACCCTTTCAAAAATTTCAGGAACAATTATTTTATTTATAAAATGCAAAGTGACTGAACAAAAGAGAAAAAGACTATCAGAGAGTGTGTCCAGGTGAGTTGGCTCAGGTACACCTATCTACTGTCCAGAGAAGTCTATCAGAAGTGTCCTCATGGAGGAGCTGAAGCCAATGTCACGTTTAGTTAGAGATTGTCTCCACCCGGGCCAGAGATTCCCATGAAAAAACCAACACCCGCCTCATCTCATTCACCACTGAAACACTGCAAAAAAACACCAACTTATATCTGGAAAAAAGTATTTCTTTTTAGAAGAAATCAACAAAAAAAAAGTCAAATTATCCGCCGGTGCAGCGAATGAATTTTACTTGTCAAGACCTTAGTAAACAGGTTAAATCTTGAAATTAGCTAAAAACACTTGTTTTAAGTAATAATTTAAGATAAAATAATCTAAAAACTACAACATAGGAGCTTGATTAAAATGTATCGTCTACCAGTAAATATTGTGAAAGCTTTTCAAATCAGTTTTCAAATGCATTTTTGGAATATGTGTGGATTACTTATTTCAAGTTTTTAAAAAGTGATAACATCTAAAATAATTTAAATTGAGAAATGTTTTTGTCCTTAAATCAGGCCTGCAGGGTTTTTTTTTTGTTTGTTTTGTTGTAAATGACTACTGTAAAAGACAGATAATACATATTTTCTTAAAACAAGTTCAATAATCTTGAACATGCTGTTGTTTATATCTAAAATAAACATCAACAAGATTTTCTAACTAGCTTTAAGATTAATAATCTTAGGTAGATTGACAAAATTTCCAGTGAAAGGTCTCAGTTGAATCTGTGTTTGGTCTGATTCCACTCCAGCTCCTGAGCTCTAAGGGGATACGGTGGGTTAAAAGAGTGGATGATGAATGGATGGATGGATGTCCTGCATTGATTTTAGTTCAGTGAATCCCATCGTTCAGAATGAACCAAACTTAGATAAATCACTACCCACACGTTATGAAATGAATCAAATTGTTGTTAAAATGAATAGTTACACCCCTAACAAAAGCGATCATTTGTTAAGATTATCAGTAGATGTTTTAACTTAAAGACGTGAACAGGCTGCTGCTCCAGTCTGATGAGACTCTGATCATTTTCCTTAAATGTGTCTGTTTGTTGGAACAGCTGGAGTCTGACACTTCAGAGGGAAACAGAACAATGAAGGACGAAGGAAAACTTTTCTAGAATAAATTAAAAAGATAAATTAAAAAATGGTAGTTTCCAGGGAGAATTTTACTGTTCAAAGCAATGGAACGACCAGAACAGCAGATAAGGGACGACACAGTCAACACGATCAGTAAAAGAGATTCTATCAAAAAGAGGTAATCACAGTGTGTACAAATGCAGGGCAGAGTAATGACGGGCAGAAAGAGAGAGCACTGTAGCATGTCTTAGGAATCACGTGTTTCTAAGTGTAACATTAGAGCATCCCTTTCATCTTCCTGTTCAGTTTCACACTGCATAAGCATCTGTATGAGACCCGGCACAGAGGATTCTGGACCAGCATGTGGCTGCAGTACTTCCTCCCAGCGTGAAGACAGAACAGGATTCATCGTCTAAAAATACCCAAAGCTCTTTTGTGAGCCCTTTGATGAGCTGATGCTGCAAAAGGAAACATCTAATGCTCGTAAGCGAGGAGGAAGATTGTTTTGGACCGTCATCAGAGCAGAGCCCTCCAACACAAACCACGATGAGTAGCAGTCAGAAAGAGGGATTTGGAGGAAAAGAGACAGCATGCTCCACATGCTCTCCATATGCTTCACAAACGCACACAGATGACTCTGGATTTCTGCTGGGATGCTTCACGCAGACAAATCTCTGCTCCTAAATCTTCCATTATCACCCTCCTCTGCACAAGTCAGAGCCTCATTCAAAGGAGGCCGAGTCCAGGAATGTGTGTCTGACAAACGGCTTCAGGAAGACAGCCGCTCATGAATGAAGGACAGGAAAAGAAAGTTGGAGCATTTCTTACTGGCTGGTTTCTTCTCTGGATGTTTGATTCACAAATATCTAGAAACTGAAGAAACTTGAGCGTGAGCATCCCCTGTGAGGGATCTGATCAGACCAGGAGACTTCTCCAACACTCCCTGTGATGTTTCTTATCTACGTTCCTGCTTTTCAAGCCTCTAAACTCCACACATCTCCATGACTCCATATGGGTGATCTGGAGGATTAGGTCTCCCCATTTGACCAGCATGCATGTGACCCCAACATCAGCAGCAGGATTAAGCCTCTTTAAGTGAGGTGATCTTAGATGAGGCAGACGCTGGACAGGAACTGACAAAGGCTCCAGTAAGTCGGCATGCAAGTGCAAAAAAACCTAAAACAAACTGTCACACAATAATAGAAGGAAATTAAATATATTTCAAGTTAAATTTTAAGATTTCCGTTTGTTGATTATTCAAGAACAGGGCTTATGAAAGAAATGAACAAACAGTAAAGCCAGAATTAGTCAAGCCCCTGGTTTAGCTGAGGTTCTTGGTCACATGACACACCTGCTGCCCCCATGTTTTCTATCCAACATCTGACAGACAACACCTGGAAGATCCAGAACCAGGTTTTAAAACATAATGCATTATTTATAAAAAGATTAAAATCACAGATCACCAGATTCAGTTTAAATCCTGACAGAGATTCTATTTCCGTGGGATCTTTCATTATTGTTCAACACACATCAAGTTAATTACTGTTCATTATGTTAATTTATGTTTGACCATCTAAAGGACTTAGAAATGTAATCTGTTCTTTATAGAAAAACATCTTCATTTTATTGTTTGGATCAGTTAATTGCTTTCAGGATTTTGCTAATCAGCATCTCTGGCTGCACTGATGATGGATTCCTGGATGTTCCTGAAATGTGTTTCCTGGTAAAGCGTGGTTGGGCTTAATTTCTGGAGCTCCAGGTCAAGCGGGCCTGTGGCTGAAGCAGCAAGCCACAAATTCCTGACAAACCCAGTGAAGCAGCCCAGCCTTCCTTCTGTCTACTCCCAGCATCCGGAAACATTTGGAAATACTTTTTAGCACTGAAGGAGGCATCAAGGAGGCAGATTCCATTCTCAGAGTTTAATTTGACGACTCCTAAAAACAGCCTTCATAATGTCACTGTATGAGTGTGCAAAACTGACTTCTAATGAGTCAAACACCTGGTCTTACGGGAATACAAACCCTGACAACTCAAAAACTCACAGTACTCGTACAGGTCAACTCCTGGACAGGTACTACAACTATTACTACTACAACTCAGAGTTTGAACCTGGACAGAACCAGGGTGATTGTGGTGTATTTTGTGTTTTTGTCTGTTTGTGTTTTGTTTTGTGTCTTAATTGTTATTATATTATTGTTATATTGTTTTTGTTCACATTGTTGTGGAGAGTGCATACATGTACATGTATATCTGTTTGTATATGTATTGCATTTGTGGCTTTAAGAAAGTGGGACTCCAGGAAGAACAGCAGCTGGCATGTTCATTAACTGATGGGATCCTTATAAACAAACAAACAAACCAGAAGAAGCTAACTTTGGAACAATAAGCCATGCTATTGGGTTTATTTTGATTACTATACCTACAACCTTTTGGTATTTGAATTCAGTTTATTGAAGTAGTTTATCATGTATGTATGTAGCCATGAGGTCCTGGAACCTTCGTTTGTGTGAGTTTGTATGTCGTCCATGTGCATGAGTGGATTTTCTCCAAGCACTTCCTCCCACAGTTCAAAGACCCGCTTCATGGGTTAACTGGTGATTTGGAAGTGTTCCTTGGTGTGAGTGAATGAGTGCGATTGTGTTGGAAAAGACTGGCAACCTGCCCAGTAGTGCTGACACAAACGATTATTTTAACACTAGAATCCCTGGAACTTTCAGCTTCTGCTGCAATGCCCCCCTCCCCTTCTCAAAGTAGTGTTGTGGTGATCACCCTAAACCAGGGGTCTCAAACTCGCGGCCCGCGGGCCATCTTCATATGAAAGATTACTGTTAGTGCAGCCCATAAGGCTGACATGAATGACAGTTGCTGTGTGCAGAGCTGAATGAACCAATCACAGTGAGGTATATGGCTCTGGAGGCGGGACATCGGCGGGACATCTGCGGGATGTCCAGTGCCTCTGTCAATCATTCATTCCTTCCTCCAATCAGCTGGGCGGAGGAGGAGCCATTAAGCACCAAACGCGATTCGCGCGATGAATTCGCGTGCACCGCGTGGGGAATTTGCTGCTTGCAGCTCGTAAAAAATGTGTTTCTGTTGCAGCGCCGCATGTAGGAGAAGCTACCAGGTCCGTCTGTGGATGTCTCTCTTAGAATGAATACACATATGATGTCGAGGAATACGTTTTTTTAACGTGCTGACTGTTCCTATTGAATCAGAACTCCTCAAGCTCCGAGCCGCAAACTTGTAACCCGCCCTGTTTCACCGCGCGGGGATCCGCTGCACCCGCCTGTCAGACACGCGAACCTGAGCTTGGCTCTCACCTGCGGCGTGTCTGTGAATCTTAAGGTTCACACACCGGCTGTGTCGGCGCGCATTCCAGTCCATGTAAACACGAGTAGAAGTCCGATAATCTGGTACGCGCGTTTGCCCCCAGCAGCCCCCAGAATGCGCACTGACGCAGCCGGCGCGCACGAGCACCCCACACCTCCAATGAATGGGAGACACATAGATTAGATTCATTTATTCTGAGGAGTTCTACAAAAATCTACAAAAAAGGAAATCCTTCAAAGATTTTCTCGGTACCGGGGCTACTCTCTCTCTGTAGGAGGATCTGTTAACACAGACATTTGAAACTGAATAAAAATAATGACTTTTCTCTAGTCAGTCAATATGTGGTTTCTTCAGTAATATGTATCTGCTGTATGGTCATTATTATTATTTTAATTTATTACTTTATGGAAGTTTTTTAGTTCCATTAGACTGATTTTTTTTAACCCCTGAATTTTTGTTCTAAATTTTTATTCTGAATTTTCTTAACCACTGATTTCTTTTTCTGAATTTTTGTTGTGATTTTTTTTTCAACCCTTGCATTTTAAACAGTAAAATTTTATGCTCCCAAAAATATTTTCTATCTTAAAAAAAATCAGAGTTTTTAATTTTGAGACTTAAAAATTTCAAGAGGTCAGAAATTCAACATAAAAAAAAATTCAGGGTCTGATGGAACTAAAAAAAACTTCCATACTGATTTGCCTGCTTTTTAATTCATTATTTAATATATTTATTTATTTTATTCATTATTTTGTGTTAAAAACAAAGATATTTGAGAACATTGGAATGTTTTATCAGCGCTTTTTTTGTGAAAACCCTGATGCGGCCCGGCCTCACCCAGACTCAGTCTCCAGTGGCCCCCAGCTGAATTGAGTTTGAGACCCCTGCCTTAAACCATCAACAATGACTATCTGATTTCGCAATGCAGATTGTAAGGTTCAGAAGGTCATGGGTTCGAATCCCGCTCAGGAATAGTCCACATGAAATATTTGTTTTTACTTTTAAATTTTATTTTTACCTCAAAACTGTTCAATGCAGGTGAAAGAAATATTTTTAACACGGACAAATGCCTTTAAACCATCAACAATGACTTCCTGATTTCGCAATGCAGAATGTCATGTTTAAATTTAAGTTTGACATGCATTCCAGATTCCGCCACTAGAAAGTGAAGTGGATATGGCTGCTGACTCACATTCAGAAGGTCATGAGTTCGAATCCCGCTCAGGAATAGTACATATGAAATATTTGTTTTTACTTTTATATTTTATTTTTACCTTTAAATTGGTGACATGGGGGGGGGGTTTATTCCTTTTTGATGCATTTAATGACCTTGAAATTGCAAATTAGATCTAGGTTGTACGACAGCACACAGTTCTGCTCCCTCCCCCCATCCACATACCTAAGAGAAACAGGTTTTTTAGGACCAGGCAGTCCTGGCCTACAAGACTGCAAACCTCCAAACCTACAAAGGTTTGGAGGTTGCAGGAGAACGGGACGTTTCAGACTGCATTGGTGGAGGAGGAATGATGGTGTGGGCTTGTTTTTCAGACCCCCTAGTTCCAGTGAAAGGAACTTTAAATGCTTCAGGAGGCTAAAACATTTTGGACAATGCTCCCAACCTTAGTGGGAACAGTTTGGAGCGGGCCCTTCATCTTCCAACATTTTTGTGCACCAGAGCACAAAGCAAGGTCCATAAAGACATGGAGGACAGAGTCCTGAACTGAACGCCATAGAACACCTTTGAGATGAATTAGAGCAGAGACTGAGAGCCAGACCTTCTCCACCAACATCAGTGTGACCTGACCAATGAGCTTTTGGAAGAATGATCCAGAGTTCTTATAAATACTCTCCTCAACCTTGTGGACAGCCTTCCCAGAAGAGTTGAAGCTGCAATAGCAGCAAAAGGTGGAGCAACATCATATTGAACTCTGGGTTAGGAATGAGATGGAACTTTAGTTCAAATGTGAGTAAAAGCAGGAAAGCCAATACTTGTCCACATGCATCAGGTAACTCCAACCCCCACACAACCTGTTAGTTCAAATACACATTAGGTACTACATGCTGCATTAACATATACATGGGCCAGTTAATGGCTCATCAGTGACCCACCATGACACAACAATGGGCTCTCGGACTAAAGGGGGAAACTCTTCCCTGCGCAAATTTGCGCAGGCTTAGGAATTCTAGTGTTAATAGTCGACTAATCACCAATTATTTTTTCAGATTAGTCAACTAATCGTGTCATGTATCAATTAAATGTAAAACACACATCTTAATCATCATTAGCTTCAAACTAATTAAAAACTAAGATATATAGCATTACCTGTGAAAATGTTAGTGTGAATGCTGTAAGCTGAATTTGATTGCTGAAGATTCTGAAATTGATAGCTAAAAACGGTGAAGCTGATAGCTGAAACGCTAGTGCTGCTGATAACTAACAACCCCGACGTTAATGGCCAGCTAAAATATTATTTAAATGTGAAATTAGCCTAAAGAACTGAAAATAGTTTAAATTAGCCAAAACAGCTAGCATGTAGCTGAAATATTAACTAAACTCCAAAACAGCCCAAAAAACCTTAATAAATGCCATATAGAATGTCATTATAACTTTCAACTTTACCACACTCTGACTCCATATAATATGAAGTAACGACTAATCGACTATTAAATTAAATGATTAAACTATTTTAATAGTTGATTAGTCAACTAATCGTTGTTGTCCAGGGTACCTCACCTTTGCCCCACAGTTGCTGGATTGCTTCCAGTAACCTCGTGACCCCTAAAGAGATTCTGCTGGTTCTGAGGATGGATGGATGGATGGATGGATGAAGCAAAATGTTTTTACGTTTTTTTTTTTGTCATTAACTGCTTTTGTCAGTTGTGGGAACTGAAAAGTCATTGGTAGTTTTTGCACGACAAACAGTTCTTTGTAACATTCATATCAATGTTGTGCATAGGGAGGTGCCGTTCAATGCTTCATGTATCTTCATCTGTTGTTGTGACGGGTTGAGAATATCTTTAATTTCCTTAATATTTTCAGAGTACCAGAGCGAAACCTCCTTATTATCTGTTTTATAGAACATAACTTCATGCGTCATTCTCATATATTTTCCTAAATGTTTTTCATTCTTCAAACGTCTCCAGTTAAACACCCATATGGTCTGCATTATAAGACACAGCGTGGTAATTGCAGAGGAATATGACACATTTAGATGTGAGGTTTGACTGCAACCAAACAAGACTTCGACATGTCAAATTAAAGACATTCCTGACAGACATTCCAGAGAGCACCATCTTTTATTGTTTCCTCTGGTAATTCATGGCAGCTGCTGCAGTGTTGGTGGTGACAAACTACTCATTTAGGTCCAGGAAACAGACCAACAAAACAAGATAAACAAAAGGTAGAAGACAGACAGTAGTTTTACTAAGTGTATGTCCACAGGACTGCACTACAGCTTTGTCAAAATAAAAGAAAAACTGTCTGGAACTGGTACTGAAGTATGTGAGAGCAGAACTGATGACAAAAACAAAAATACTAGGAAACAAAAACAATATCAGAACCTGATCAAGCTGAAGTGAAATCTGACATTTAAACTCACTGAGGAGAATTGACTGAACTGAAGACAACCACTGGCCTGTTAGCTCAGCTGGTCAGAGCGTGGTGCTAATAACGCCAAGGTCATGGTTTCAATCTCCATACTAGCCAAAACATGATACTGCACCACTTGATGACTGCCCATTATCCGCTCGCCTGAATCCAACAGAAGGAAGGCTCAAATTCTTTGAGGGCTGCACGGTGGCGCAGTGGTTAGCGCTCTTGCCTCACAGCGAGAAGGCCCCGGTTCATTCCCGGCTGGGACCTTTCTGTGTGGAGTTTGCATGTTCTCCCCGTGCATGCGTGGGTTTTCACCGGGGACTCCGGCTTCCTCCCACCGTCCAAAAACATGCTTCATAGGTTAATTGGTGACTCTAAATTGCCCCTAGGTGTGAATGTGAGAGTGAATGTGTGTGATTGAGGCCCTGAGACAGACTGGAGACCTGTCCAGGGTGAACCCCGCCTTCGCCCTTCAGTTCCGGGATAGGCTCCGGCACCCCCGCGACCCCGAAAGGGAAGAAGCGGACAAGAAAATGGATGGATGGATGGATGAAGACAACCACAGATCAAATGAAAGCAGGTGAGAGTGTGAAATGAGGAAAACACAAACCTGCTAACAGAATATGAACCCGGAAAACAACTGAGCTCGAATTAAACCAAGAGATTTTTGGAAGCTGTCTTGAATGAGGACACCCGTTCCACCACAGCCTTTGAAGACCCACTCCAATGAAAGTAGTGATTTTGCTGTTTTTGACATGTTTTTGTGGCATGATGGAGGACATACACATAGAAAATTAACATTCTGTACATTTTTTATCCAAATAGTTGTGAATTAAAATGGGTCAAAAAAACTCAATTGGAAAAAGTGAATTGTTGTTACTTACAAACTATTTGCAGCTTCCTGCTCCGCTCCATTCTGATCATCTACTTACAGACAAATAGACCCATGAACGTCTTTGTTTTCCTGGTCTGAGCTGGAAGATGGATCCTGTTGAACCGCTGAGTCAGACAGCGGCTGTGAGAGGCTGTAAGCTAGTGGGAGAGAATGTAAACAGAAAGCTCTCAGTAATGGGAAGAGGAAGGATGGGTGGGGTTGCTCCACGTTAACAGTCCTACCCATACCTCGCATGTCAATGTCTGATGAACTCTTGCTGCTCTGCTGAAACTATGTCCTAGAAAACAACACAAGTTTTTGGATTAAGACCACTGGAAACTGAAAAAACATCAAAAGATGATCAGAGTTTAATACAGTTCATTAAAATCAAGTTGTTAAGGACTGGTCAGAAATGTTTGGACTTTATCTTTGGTAGCAGGACAGACCAGCTAGAAACTTTTTGTCTGTGACTAATGACTGCTTAGTTAACCTTGGTTTGTATCAAAGTGGGTCTATATTAAATGCAACGTTAGGAGAGAAACTTTTCTTAGCGTTTCACTCAGCAGTCAGATACGTCCTGCAGTCGTCTTTGGGGTCGCTGTGGTTCCTTGGGCACTTCAAATTCTGGGTGGGACTGTGGGTCAAGAGTGTGAGACTCCACGATATGTATATCCATCTTTAAAAAACATCAACAGACATGCACAACCAAGCTAAGGCTGGCTCTAGTATGATGTCATAAAATGGGCGGTACTGACAAGGAGCAAAAGGCGGAGCCTCAAAGATTGAGTTCCTGGTATGAAAAGACTTCACAAAAATAACTAATTTCATAAATATTTGGTTTTTCAGAGTTCCAAAGGAAATAGGTGATCATAAATGAGGATATCATTTACTCTGAAAGGCTTAAGATAATTAAGGTATGGTCCCTTTAACAAAAAAACAAAGAAAATCTATGATTTAAGAGCAACTTCATCTTTTTCAGTTCTGCTTGGTATCATGTTGATGCTCCATTCCTTTGGTTTGAACATTGTAGCCACTCATGTTTCTGTTTTCTTTGCTCATATATCCAATTTGAACCCTATCCCTATTGAATTTTATTTTTCTCTTCATTCTTCATTTACTTTTTTGATCTATGTAGTTCAATCTTTTGTCCCTGCTCCTTGTCCAGCTGGTCCTGAGCTCGCTCCCTGCCATCACCTGTGGGAACAGAAGCTGAGTCTCATGGATGCAGTCGTCCTGTATTCAGAGAGGGGTTGGTTGGTGTGTGTGCTGCTGTCAAGCTGTGTGGACTTTTTTCCTGCTTTTTTGTTGGTTGTTGTTCTGGTATTTAGTTATGATGGTTTACTTCATTCAGACCTGTATCAGTGTTTCTCCTACTTGATGATCTAACCTGAATGCTTCACATCACATGCATCACTACAAATCCAGTCGTGAAATTTCATACAAAATGAAAGAGTTTGGGAACATTAGCAACTCAGACACCAAGTGCTAGACCGTGTAGACTGACAGAGAGCGGTCAGAGGATGCTGAAACGTAGAGGACAAAGATGTCAACGACTTTCTGCACTGTCAATTGCTACAGAGCTCCGACCTTCACATGACCTTCAGATTAGCCCAAGTACAGTACACAGAGATGACAACATTGTCTGCTGGGTTTAACCCTTTAACACCTGAGGCATCTTTGGTGACACTTAAACACAAAATCTTTAACATACTGTAACTTTTCAGCTGTTAGCATGATAATTCCAGTAGATTGTGAAGGAGAAAAGCGGCTCAGGCTGTGACAACAAATGTTGTTCCCCTTTGCTCTTTTTGTCATCCATTTCCTGTGTTTTCTGCATCCCTTCTTCTCATCCAGTTTAGACAAATATCAGCTGAAATGCTACAAAAATTACTTTAATAATGAGACAGTGAAGAAATGCGATGGAACGTGACAGTGAAGCATGTCATTTCAAAATGAAGAACGGGGACAACAAGAAACAAAACAACAGTTTTCAAAATAAAATGACTATTGGTGATGATCATTGACTGTATATGAGAACTGGAGAACAGGAAGTACCAGTTGGCTCCAAGAAGCTAAAATCCTACAGACTTCTATAGAGAAATAAACAATTACTCAGTCGTTCTATTTTTCAGAATAACTATTTTTGCTCTGATACCATTTATCAGCATCTTCTTCATATTTTTTTTTCTCTAAAATGTTTAAATCGACCAATCAGTAGGTGGAGCCTGTTGGCCCCACCTCAAATGTTCAAAACTTTGGATTGGCAGATTTCATGTAACCCGTTTTCAAGTGGCAGGGGTGTGGACCTCCAACAAGCTCAGTCGTGACTGGCCAGAGTGGCTGCCATAGAAACAAGAATTAAAAAAATGAAAGTTTCACATGTGTTCCCTGTGAACATGTAAAAAGCACAAAGTAGCTTTTCAGATCTCAACAAAACAGAAACAATCATTCAACAATCACACGGTTGAAAAGGTTGATAAAGTTACACCAAATGAAACAACATTTAGGCTCTACTTACAAAAAGCATCCATTGAACATGTCGAAATTTGAACTATTTGTGCTCCAATTCCCTTTTCTCAACCTCAGAGTCAACTGGAATTGCATCAATTGTGTAGTTCGAGGAACGTGTTATTTTGTTTTCGCCGGAAGTTTCCCCGCGGCAGAACACTCTCGTCCTGTTTGATTTTTCCAGCCATCCATTCTCTTAACCCGCTGTATCTCTTTCAGGGTCATGGGGTTGCTAGAGCCTAACATGGCTACTGCTGGGTAAACCCACACATGTCACCAGATCGTTCACAAGCACACCTAGAGATATTTTAGAGTGATCACTCAACCTATCAGGAATGTTTTTGAACTGCAGGAGACTGAGAGGTCTCAGCTGGGATTTGAACCAGAGCCTTTCCACTGTGAGGTGAAACCATTGTGTTATCCACCACCTGTCAGGGTTCTCGTTAGATGATAAACTATCCTGCACTTGCTCTGTGTAACACAAACAACTCTCTTCAAGTTTTCTCTTCAGAATCCTCAAGAAGAACAAAGACCTGTTTTATTTGAATGTTGTGAATGATTGTTTCTGTTTTGTTGAGATCTGAAAAGCTACTTTGTGCTTTTTACATGTTCACAGGGAACACATGTGAAACTTTCATTTTTTTAATTCTTGTTTCTATGGCAGCCACTCTGGCCAGTCACGACTGAGCTTGTTGGAGGTCCACACCCCTGCCACTTGAAAACGGGTTACATGAAATCTGCCAATCCAAAGTTTTGAACATTTGAGGTGGGGCCAACAGGCTCCACCTACTGATTGGTCGATTTAAACATTTTAGAGAAAAAAAAATATGAAGAAGATGCTGATAAATGGTATCAGAGCAAGAATAGTTGTTCTGATAAATAGAATGATTGAGTAATTGTTTATTTCTCTATAGAAGTCTGTAGGATTTTAGCTTCTTGGAGCCAACTGGTACTTCCTGTTCTCCAGTTCTCATATACAGTCAATGATCATCACCAATAGTCATTTTATTTTGAAAACTGTTGTTTTGTTTCTCGTTGCCCCCGTTCTTCATTTTGAAATAACATGCTTCACTGTCACGCTCACTGTCTCATTATTAAAGTAATTATTGCAGCATTTCAGCTGATATTTGTCTAAACTGGATGAGAAGAAGGGATGCAGAAAACAGGAAATGGATGACAAAAAGAGCAAAGGGGAACATTTGTTGACAGTTTTCATCGTAACATCAAATGAACTAAACAGAATCAAAATTCTGTGACGTTTGTTTTGTTCTTCCTTTGGACAAACTCCCTTGATCAGCAGCATCACAGTCCTGCAGTCTTCTCTCTTTTATAGGCCCTCACTTTTCATTGTTAAAGAACGTTGTTTAATGTTTCTGTGCAACTTCTTCATTTTTACAATAGTTATTGTGTTTATTTTCAGTTCCCAACTTTCTTGCCCCAAACGGTTGTTTTTTCTCATGACAGCCTCCCACTCAGTTCGTAGAATGTGAAAAACACTGGTACAGAAAACCTGCTAAAAACCCAATAGAACCTAAATGTGAGGATAGTATGTGTTTCTGCTCTCTCTCTGTTCTTTAGAGAAAACTTTTTTCTTCAGGGAAAGGAAGCTCATGTGGGGAACAGCACATATGCAGAGCCAGGACCCGGGGTACCAACCCTTTATTCTATAAATAAGCCTGTGATGAATCCGGCTGGAGCTCAGTGTGGCCCAGTAATGCTAGAACCGAGCCTTCTTAGCCAGAATGGGTCCAAACTGCTCCAGAAACATCTTTTTGGAAAATCTGTATCTTTCAAAAAGACCAATAACACAACAATGAAGGAGAGCAATGGCTTAAAGTTCCACTTTGATCAGGTCTTCATCCATAGCAGGACTGGCCAACCCTGGTCATGAAGAGCCACAGCTCTGCCTGTTTTCCAGCTCTTCCTGGACATCCTTAGTGACAACCTAACCAGGTGTGTTCAGTCAATCTGAATCACTTGAGACAGCCAATCAGCAGCAAGTGGGTCAGGAAGAACTGGAAAACAGGCAGAGTTATGGGTCTTGAGGACCAGGGTTGGCCAGTCCTCTATAGTAATGTCCCAGTGGTCTTTTAATTATGATTATACTGTTTTACCCCCCCAAAAATAAATTTTTAAAAAATCTCTGTCTCTTTTTCTTGGACAGTTTCTGCAGAGCGGCAGGAGTTCATTAGAAACTTACCTATGAGTTGTCGGTGGGACTGTTGGCTGGAATAGCCCCCCTCCCATCCCCTTCCCCTTTGCTGGAAGTACATAGCAGGGACCTTGTAGCCCACCCAGCGTATTTTCTAACTCACAAATACACTCTTTTTAAATGTTTCGTCTCTCTTGATTCAGAAGCATTTGAATACATAAATACTCACAATTTCTAGTTTAATTGTCTAATTATGTTTTCTCCATCATGAGAAAATACAACAAGAACACGTTAAAAACTCCCAAAACACAATTTTCATCAAAATAAGTCTTTAAATACACCTGGGATAAAAAGTGTAGCTTGTGCCTGAGAAACTGTCTCTGGAGAAACACAAAAAAATCTCTTTTCGTTGACTGTGTTAGGTCTTCGTAATGCCTAATATGGTCAAGAACCATAACAGAGAGAAGCTGTGCATCAGAGGGAAAAATGATCAATCAAGCCTTTGGCACATGTCTGTGTCTGTGTATGTGGGCATTGGAAACAGTTCATCCTGTATGTAGACCACGAGTGCACACAAGAACTTCTTTCAAAGCAGTTTGATTTACCCACTTAAAAGCCAAACGAGGGGTTTCTACCAACACGACAGCACCGAGGGTGCATGCCGGTTATTTGCCAACCACAAAAAAGAATTTAAGACTTTCAGTTTCTTTTTCACAGACTGACAGCTCCCCAAACTAAATATGTCACTTTGAACTCCAGGCAGATTGATGCAAACTCAAGAACTTTCTTGCAAATAACATTAAAGGTTTCGCTGAGGGAGAAGGTGTGTGTATGTGTGCGGCGGGGATGGGACTCTGCGAGGAGCCTCAGAGGAAGAGCGGTATGGTTTCAATTAGGCGGCTGCAGCAGCGCTGCGGGTTGGGACCCGGTGCCAGGACGTCCCGGGAGAAACAGCACTGACGCCTTTGAGGCCTGCCAAGCGCAGCCACAGCCTATTCCAGAATGCCTCTGTCACCGTCACCGAGGGGAACGGCGGGCCACAGAACATCTGAGAAAACAATCATTTCCACCCCACCGTCACTATGGATACACTACCAATTTTCTGCCCGGGGAGACTTGGAAGACAAACAGGAGAGGACGCCCTCAGTTCACTTCGATGTTTGTGTTAGCGTCTCTGAAAGGCTGCAGCATGATTCACCGCGTTTGATATCTGAGAGGCTGAGGCATCACATCCAAAGTAATCTGACAACCCTTTCTAGAGAAAACACAGGCCTGATGGACATCATGTTCCTGGAGAGCATTGTAAATATGAACACTACAGATGTGTAAACACTTGTGGTTTGTTATTGACACAAGCATCATAAAAATGACTGCTACAGATGTAAGACGGGAATGAATTTAAATACTGATTGGAAAGTTTCTGTGACACAAAAACATGAAATGTTGTCTGACAGAAATCACATCAGGGGAAGTGTCACAGTGAGACTTTTCACAGCATTGTGGTGTGTGTTGATGCGTTTTGAATGTTGTCAGGAAGACTTTTAAAAACGCTGGGATGGAGTGATGTCCTTCACTGCAGCAGTCTGTGAACTTCAGGAGGTGAACTGAGGAGGGGTTTGAGAGAGGAACGGTGCACCTTTCATCCTGATGAAGGATTCCAGATGTCCGAAGTGTGGTCTGTGCAGGTTTGACCATTTTCACCCGCAGACTGCCCGTATCTACCCTTAAGGGCAGTTGGAATCAAAGCTCAAGAAGTTAACAGTCAGTTTTCACCAGTGCCTGAGTGTGTGGTTAGATTTAAAATGAAATTTGTTGATATTGATTACTTATGCATCCCTTCATCCATCAATCCTCCGTCCGTCCACTCATCCATCCATCCATTTTATGAGTTTGCTGAATCCCTTCAGGGTAACAGAGCCCTTCCCGACCTCTGCTGCGAAGGGCTTTTCTGCATTCAGCACCAACAACAATCTGAACCATCGTTCATCTATGTCTGATGACGACACTATCAAATTCTTTGAAACATTTTGATCAGAATGCACTTTAGATAAAAACCTTCTTCATCCTCTACATTGCATAATAAACCAGAAAAAGCCCTAAACATTCTCTGGAATCATCTCATGATGAGCAGCAGTGCTCTCCGTCAGCTTTTACTCTAAATAGCTGCTTTATTAAGATGATAAGCGTAGTCTACTTGGTTTTGACAAGAATCAATAAAGCTGTCACTGGTTGTGTCAAATATTCCTCCGGATGCTCTCAGAGTGGTCGGGTTTGTGGAGCCCTGCAATCAAGGGACGAGTGAGTGGGCGACGGAGAGGAGGGGGAGGCATGTGGGTGTCTAATGAACGGGATTCTGTTTCTCATTTTAGAGGAACACTAAAAGCATTTCAGCTTTCTGTTCTGAACATGACTTCCTTCAGCCTCAGACTAACAGAATTCAAACAGAATCTAGGAGAACTCAACCTCTTGTCAGCATTGCAAAGGTGAAATGTAAGTTGTTGAAGGTCAGTTAGAAAAAAGAGCACTCTCAATGGTCTCAAAAACCCTGAATCTGATTGATGTTGTTTTTGTGGGACATCTTCCCCGTTTTAGGAGCCGTGTGTGGACATCAGCAGCTGCTCCTGGTCTGGTTGGATCGGTCTGAAGCTGCTCAGCTCTCATCCATCATCTTTGTTATGTGTTTGTCTTTCCAAGTGTTTAGTTAGGACATGATCTGGACTCCAGGCAGGATTTCTTTCATTTGAATAGATGTTTCTGAAATAGATACAGTATGCGGCTGTCAGATGTTATTAAGAAAAGTGCAACATAAATATCTAATAAATAAAATAAAAGCAACTAACTGAGAAACCTGAGGCTAAATGTACTTTCTAAGATTGACATTTTCTCATGAAAGCATGAGTTTGGATTATTAGTTAGATTGTATTCAGATCAAATGTTTTCTAATAGAAATTCCAGATTTCATTTCTGCCTGACAGCAGGATGATTAGGAATGACAGTGAGCAGCAGACCACAGTTTTCTGTGCTCATATTTGCCTTTTTTTACTCCACTCTGCATTTCTGAGTGGAGCTGTGTGATGATTTCTGTAGATTTCATGACAGAATCAAGCTGGTTTATAATGAGAACCAAAAGAGTACAAGCAATAAAAACGTTGATGCCCAGCAGAGAAGATGTGTACAATATTCTCAGTTCATCTTACAGAAGCAGTCCTGAGAAAGTTCAACACAGACGTTTTGTGTGTATAAGAGCATCTTTGTGAAAAATAATAGGCTTTTAATTTGAATGTTTTCAAATATTCTTTGCAAATCAGAAAGTTTAAAACATTGTTTTCTATTTTTCCCAGCAACCAGAGGTGAATTCAAACTTCACTGCAGAAAAGACTGCAGCTGTAACGTCAGACAGGATTCTCTATATCAGGTTTAGGTAACCTTGTTGACTCGTGGGCCACAAAAGGTTCTAAAATTTGACAGAAGGGCCAAGCGAGGAGCGTTTGAGTAATTCACCTCATACGAGAAAGAAAATAACATTGAATCTGGAGAAATAACATGCTTTAACTTTGATTGAAAATTAATATTTACATTTTAAACAGAACATTTTAGAGATTTTATTTCAAAATTGTGACTTTTGTTTATATTTTAGTACCAATGCCATTGATGGATCGATTCCCTAAAGAAAAATTTAGATAAATGCTGCATTCGTGCAGTGTTGAAATGATTGGAGGTGTTAAAGGAGGTGGAGTTTAATGGTTTAATCTAGGTAACCTTTGGTCTGTTCACGTCGTAGCTGTCATCTAACCTTGTTAGTTCTCAGTCTTTTTTCTTGGTACTTTTTCTGCTTTGTGTTGCCAGACTTCCATTTTTACATTTTTCATTTTCTCTCATCAGATTCTAAACCAGCCAACATTTAAAACTAAACAGTGACTCATCATTTGTACTGGATTTATTTTCTATGCTGTAAAGTTTTTGTATTGTTAACAAAATATGTATCTGCAATTTTTTTTTTAACTCAATCAAGCAACTATTTAACGTTTAGATTAGACTTTTGTAGGTAAATAATACTTGTGCTAAAGTAAAAGGACGGTCTTGTAGTGGAGTGGGCTGAATAAGAGTATGCCACAGCTTAATTAGCCCTGAATGAATATTTAATTGGTTCTGTATTGCTGCTGCGAGCTGATCTGCAGCTGAGGTGCTAAAGGAAGCCTCCACTGACTCTGATTGCAGTGCTGCTGCTTTCTGTCATCACTTCTTGTTCACTGGTGGGACTAACACAGAGGTGGGACATGACTAGAGGAGATTCTTCACCCCTGAGTTAGTCAGGCTGCTGTAAAGAGGGCAGCAGTGGTTCTAGTGTCACAGACCCGCTTTAGTAGCTCTCAATTGCTGGTGCTAAAAATGATGATAAGCTGTAACACTTGATTATGTAATACTCCCAGATCAAAACCGGATGACATCACAGAGTCAGAGCGAAGCAGGAGTCACACCGCTGCACGGGTCTAATGAGGAAGCATAAAAGGCCCTTAAATTGCCTCACTAATTATCATCCTTCAGGGATGTTTTCAGTTAAGTTTGGTCTGACTGCACTGGGCCAGTCCAGATGCAGGAACCATGAGGGTGTAGTGGTTGAACACCCAGACCAGCGAAGGTTCTGGATGATTACTGAGACATTAGGGACGACAGAGACAGTCCTGATGAGTGAAATGAGTGAAAATTATAGATCACACAACTTTTGGTTTAAAACCAAATCCAATGTTGCACCATAGAACCAAATTGTAGGGAAAGTGAATTGTTGCATCTGTTCTATGTTTATGGTGAAAGTCTCAAACATGTCTGTTCTGCTAACTGTGAGAAGGATTTATTATTTATTAGGTTACTACAGCACCCCAGGCTTAGTAGAACCTAACTGAAACGGCTTTCTTCACTGATACTTGCTTTTTAGCAAAATAAACTAAAAAAATCCTAATCTTTTGTTTTTGTTTTGTTAAGCACAAAAAACAAAAATTCATAAAATTTGTTCAGTAAATTTGTTTACAATGGTCAACAATAAAACTGAAACAAACATAGAAGCTTCTCCCTAACTGTACTAAATGTATAATATTATATAATAATTTTTACTATACTTTATTGACAAGAGACGCACAAACTTACTGTTTGCTCAGCAGATGTTGCACAAACAATTAAAATCCATGGCTGTCAGCCATAGACAATGTGAAAATTCATCTATCCATCCATCCATCTATCCATCCATCCATCCATCCATTCATTTTCTTCCGCTCATCCAGGACCGGGTCGCGGGGGCAGCAGTCTAAGCAAAGATGTCCAGACTTCCCTCTCCCCGGCCACTTCCTCCAGCTCCTCTGGGGGGACCCCGAGGCGTTCCCAGGCCAGACATCATCTCTCCAGCGTGTCTTGGATCTTCCCCGGGGCCTCCGCCGAGTGGGACATGCCCAGAACACCTCTCCAGGGAGGCGTCCAGGAGGCATCCAGATCAGATGCTCGAACCACCTCAACTGGCTCCTCTCGATGCGGAGGAGAAGCGGCTCTACTCCGAGCTCTCTCCGGGTGACCGAGCTTCTCACCCTATCTCTAAGGGAGCGCCCAGCCACCCTCCGGAGAAAACTCATTTCAGCCGCTTGTAGTCGGGATCTCGTTCTTTCAGTCACGACCCAGAGCTCATGACCATAGGTGAGTACTGGAACGAAGATCGACCGGTAAATCAAAAGCTTTGCTTTCTGGCTCAGCTCTCTTTTCACCACAACGGACCGGTACAGCGACCGCATAATAGTGGACGCCGCTCCAATCCGCCTGTCTATCTCACGCTCCGATCTTCCCTCACTCGTGAACAAGACCCCAAGATATTTAAACTCCTCCACCTGAGGCAGGAGCACTCCACCTACCCAGAGAGGACAAACTACCTTTCTCCGGTCGAGAACCATGGCCTCAGACTTAGCGGTGCTGACCCTCATCCCAGTCGCTTCACACTCGGCTGCAAACCGCTCCAATACGTGCTGGAGGTCCTGGCTTGATGGAGCCAACAGAACAACATCATCTGCAAAGAGCAGAGAGGAAATCCTGTGGTCCCCAAACCAGACCCCCTCCGGCCCCTGACTGTGCCTAGAAATTCTGTCCATAAAGACTATGAACAGAACCGGTGATAAAGGGCAGCCCTGCCGGAGTCCAACATGCACCGGAAACAGGTCTGACTTCCTGATTCTTCTTGTCGTGAAAACCAAAAATGAGGACATCCTGATAAACCTCTAAAAAGCAAAGCAGAAACGCCCAATACCTTCACAGGGTTAATGAGGAAGACACAACCCCCTGATGGTTGATTATTTCTCCCTGTTTGTCACAGTCTTTGTGTCTATTCAGACTGGTCACATTTGGCTTGCAGAAAGCGAACTAGTTTATTTCCCATGATAATCCAGAACAAATTTTCAGTCTGAATTCACCCAAGTGGACTCTGGACCGGAACCAGGAACCACTCCATGACCTATTTTCCAAGGTGGTCTTAGTTCATTTCCAATAGTTCTGAGGTCTAGTTCTCTCTTAGTTTCCTCAGTCTGAATAGGCTCTGTACTTGGATCAGAACAACTGGACCAAAATGGCCACCGTAGCCGGGCATTATGGGATATAAACAGAGAAGAAAAGGAAAACGTGGAGCAATGATGAAACACAGAAACTCATGTGGTCAGATGAATGCAGCCTCATTAAAACAACTTTTAATGAAATACACTTTGCTTCCTGCGCTGTTTTCTTTACAATCTATGTCACAAACATTTATCAGCAAACCTTCTTAGTCGTCGTCTCCTCAGTAACCGTCTTACAGCATGCCTCCATTGTTCCTGACATTAATGCAGATGTTCAAATTTGGTCAGTGAAATATAAAGTTTGAATAAGTGATCTATCTCGACAAGGATTGCAAAGTGCAGGACTTCCATTATTCTTACTCTGTTGCTTTGCCCCGCCCTCATAATTCCTGGAAAATGACTGAAGAGATCTTTAGTCACATGGTTTTTTTTTTTTTTTACAAACGTTGGTTCAGAACGGAAATTTCCAGTTGACAGCAGTCTGAATACAGACCAGATGCAAGGCTCGGGACTCGATCCAGACTAACTGACTTTTCCAGTCTGAACAACCCTTGGGCTATAGATTCGACTGATAATCTCTCACTAATGAGATCCCAACTGCTCAAATAGAGCCTGAAGTGGGACTATTGACCAGAGTTTGCTCCACCAAATTCATCAACATACTGGGTGATGGACTGGACACAGGAAAATCATAGTCCATCCACCTGCCAACCCAAAAGACACTCTTTTAATCCCCATAAAATAAAATGTAATAAAAAGAAATCAACTCCACAATTCTTAACATGGGGCTGATTCATAAATTGCTCCCTTCAATACTGGCCTCCAGAGAATTTCATCATTTGGGGGTCTTGATTCAACAACAGGTTGGAGCTTATCTTTGACATCAGGGGTTACTGGAACTGGACTGACATCAGGGAAGGTGTTAAACTGTTGGAGATCCTTTTAGAAGCCGCTCTAAATTCCTCCTCAGACACACAGAAAGCTCATGACAGACCAGACTGATGGTCCATACTCAATGCTTAACAACATATTCAAGTAAAAAAAAACACAAAAACTAATATCTGTCTTTAGTTTAGTTAGGTGTCATCCAGGCTCAATGCACTGTGTTGTTGGAGTCTGTGTATTAGTGTTGGAGTTTCTAGCTCTATAATTAGATCAGAACAGGCCAAAATTCTGTATAACGAATGTTTTTCTCAGCTCTATTCTCACAGCATATGGTCAATCTTTCACTTCCAAGGGCCCACTTGTTCTGCTGTGAATGTTGGAGTCGTGGTACACATGGTGGAGGGGTACGGGACGGGTGTACCCCCACCCCATTGCTGAGGGTGGGGTAAAGGTACAGGAGGTGAAATAGAACCCACACTCTAAAAGGAGACGAGAGCCCCGAGGCGCTCGGCGAGCTCTGTCCCATCACACCTGTTTACAAGAGGAAGCAATGATGTCACCCTCTTCACACTTCAGGACAATGATGGCTGGAAGAAAGCAGCAGGTCACAAAGGGTGGTGGGAGGAGTGAGGGACCAGGGAGGAGGGAGGCCTGGGCTTGTTGAGGGTCCTGAAGCAGCTCTCTGTTTTATTTACCACAGATACTTTGTTTTGGAGCCTTCGGCTCCAGCACAATAGCACTTTTGGGTTCAAGTTCTATACTGTTCTTGCTTTAAAGCAGCCCTCTCATACATCATATGGTTGGGGCTTGAGGCATGAATTTCCCATCTATTGGGCTGTCTCTGTAATTACCTAGGGGAGGGGGAGAGGGCTAAAATGGGAAAGTGAAGAGTGGCTGTTAGGCGGGGGGATATTAAAAGTGCCTGAAAAAGAAATAGTCTGCATTCTTCTATCAGTCTTCACAGATGCAATGAAAGGGTGAAGAGGAGGAGGATGTGGGGGTGGAGGGGTGCGGGGTGTGAGGGTACATAAAAACAGGGTGCGTTCCAGGAGAGTCTGTCCCCGGAGGGAATCTGAATAAATTAATCACAGCGATTGGCTCTGAGCTTTTTTTGCATCTTCGGCGCTCTAGTAGGATGCCGTCGTCTAATTGGACGCCGGCT
>NC_050533.1:25605685-25649223 GCF_002922805.2 Oryzias melastigma
CTGCTCTGCATGTTGCCTTTTGTGTGCAGCCGTTCTGTTTGTGCTCACCATCCTGAGGCGTGCAGGAATAACTGCACAGCCACAGATTCTGTGAGTGCAGCCAGTGGTGGCCTGCAGGAAGTGTTTTGTTTTAGAAAAAACACCTCCTTTAAAACAGATTCTGATAGTGGAGGGACGACAATACCTGCAAGATAAAATGTTGGCATTGTTCAGGAAATAATCCTAATTCTCTTGTAGATAGCTCAGGGGAAACACGCTTGCATACTTCCCATCCCTGGAGGTCATGTGGTACAGCAGGGCAGGGGCGTCAAACTCAATCACACAGGGGCAAAAAATCCAAAACACACCTTAGGCTGCAGGCCGAACAGGATAAACATTGAACACTCTAAAATACATTTAAAACTTTAAACTGTAACTTTTTTATTATAATTATAAACTTGACATATAGCATTACCTGTGATAATGTTAGTGTGAATGCTGTAAGCTGAATTTGGCTGCTGAAGATGCTGAAATTGAAACCTAAAAACGCTGAAACTAATGGCTGAAAATGCTGAAGCTGAAAGCTGAAAACACTGAATCTGATAGTTGAAAATGCTGAAGCTGATAGCTGAAAACGCTGAAGCTGATAGCTGAAAACGCTGAAGCTGATAGCTGAAAACGCTGAAGCTGATAGCCAGCTAAATGCCAAATTAGCCTAAAAAATTTTTTTTTTTTTTTAAAACCAAGGTTAGCCAAAACAGCTAGCATGGAGCTGAAATATTAGCTAAACTCTGAAACAGCCTAAAAAAATCTTAGTAAATTAAATAATAGCCCAAAAAGCTAACACAATAACAATTTTTTAAAACGTTAAAACCTTAACCTTTTAACATATTTATGAATAATAAAAAGACAGGAATATTATTCCAGAATACATCAACTTAAACCTTAAATGACTTTCAATGTTTTACTCTCCATAAAATATACATTGTCAACATTACACAAAGTAGAAATGAGCTCAAGGTAACATCGGGTCATTTATTAAAATAAAATAAAATGATCTGGAGGGCCGGATATGATCACCTGGAGGGCCGGATTCGGCCCCTGGGCCTTGACTTTGACACCTGCAGTAGTGCAACTCTGCTCCTAATGGGGGCTTCAGTTCTGGGGGGGGGGGTTCACTCCTTTTTTTTCAGAGCTCATAATTATCAAGTTCGTTTTCACAAATGCAAATTATCTAAGGGAAAAACCAAATATAATCATAAAGCAAAAAAAAAAAAAAAGATTTTCTCCAAATATGATTTAAAAGCTGATCAAGCAGAACTTGTTCTTCTTCACTGGATTAGAAAAATTTTGATTATGGTTGTTTTTGCTTTCAGATAAAATGTATATTTTTTTCTTAAGAACTTGGAGAAATAAAACAATCAAAAATGTAAAACCAAGTCACAGATTCTAAACATACAGAACTAGCTTTCTGAGTTATCATTCATTCTTTCATTCTTTCCACATAAATCAACAGTAGAAGTTTGCAGAGTACAGTTAGCATTCACTTTAATGCATTGAAGTCATAGAGAGAAGCCCCAGAACTCATGTGACCTTAACAGCTTTGCCAATAAAATGCTTTTTTAACATATTCAGAGAGATGCGCTCTTGACGAAGTTGAGCAAAAGAAAGAGCAAATGTTGTGCACTTCTGTTTATACTTACACAATCTAATTGTCTAGACTATAAAAATGTAGTCTAAACAATAGACTATATTGTTTATCTTCAACAGATAAACTTATTATTGGTCTGTAACAACAAAAACTGTGTAATGTCTCTAAATAAGTCACGATTCCAGACATGTTTGAGCAGATCATAAACTCAGATTATTTCAAGAAGATCATGAAAGTTTCAAACTCAAAACTGCTGTGCTGAAGATGAGACGTGTGAAAACATAATTCATTCCAAATGAATCTGTTTTATCCTGACAGTCAGAAATATGTTGTTGGCAGTGACTAATTTACTTTTTTGCTCTAATGTGGTAGTGTAGGGAATTGCTTTTAAGTTAATTTGTATCCATCATATGCTTAGTAACTTGTGTACTACAACAGACTGACCCTGATTCCTGATCCTTCAGGTAAGACCCGTTTCCATGGTCTTAACAGATTTAAAGTATGCATCAGAAATCTGTTTTCTGATCATGTAAGTCTCTTTCATAATCATTTCTGAGCCAAATTCAGAGACCTTCATTTCATTTTTGTGTTCCTAAAAAGTGTGTCTGGCTTTTAGTGGAATCAACAGCTGTTTGTTGTTGTAGGACAGGTTTAGTCATTTGAACTGACAATATTGCTTGTTAGTTAGTGTGACACAGATCTCTGATTTCTTTCTTTTCAAGTAGAAAATGTTTTTTCACTGTTTTGAGAATTTGTAAAGACAAAACTTGAGGAATATGTAACGTGTAGTTAGTATGTGGGGATAGGCGCTGAAAGCCATCTTTGTTTCTTTTTCTCTTTTTAAGATGTGATATAGGGGCAGAATTGAAATAAGAATTGTGTTCTTCTCACTGCTCCTTTCCTGTCATGAAGATATGCAGACTGTTGATGGGTAACAAATATGTTAATGTAATTCTCTCTTCATGAATGGAATAAAATGAACAAATCAAATAAAATCAAAATCAAATCAAATTAACCCGAATAAAGGTGAGAATTGGTCCTCTAGTCGTTCCAAATATGAACTAATATTAGGGTTCACGTTACACTTACTTCCATCATGTTTTCTAATTTGAATTGGGTTGTCTTTCTTCAATCCTTTAAACTTACATGCTAGCTGTTTTGGGTAATTTGAGTTTTTTTGTCTGTATTTGAGTTTAACTTTTTTTTCAGCTATATGTCAGCTGTTTTGGTTAACCTAGTTTTTTTAGGCTAATTTGGTATTTAGCTAACATTTTAGCTGGCCATCAGCTTCAGCATTTTCAGCTATCAGCTTCAGTGATTTCAGCTATTAGCTTCAGTGTTTTCAACTACTAGCTTTAGTGTTTTCACCCATCAGCTTTTGCATTTTCAGCTATCAGCTTTAGTATTATTAGCTATCAATTTCAGCATCTTCAGCTACCCGCACTAGCATCTCCAGCAGCCAGATTCAGCTTACATCATTCACACTAGTATTATCACAGGTAATCCTATATATCTAGTTCATAATTATGTTAAAAAGTTATAGTTTTAAAGTTCTAAAAATGTAGTTTTAGAGTGTTTAATACATTTTTATCCTGTTCAGCACGCGACCTAAAGTGTGTTTTGGATTTTGACTCCTTGTGCGATTGAGTTTGACACCCCTGTTCTATAGTGTTCCAGAACTCTTTGGCTATATACTTTCAACCTTCAGGTGGCGCTGTTACCACTTTCTTTGCCTGTGGCTATGGGTGAAATAACCCCCAAGTGAGTCAGCCCTGGGCTTTTTTGTGTTTGACATTCCCAAGATCCTTCGCGTCACTTCCGATGCTTCTAGCGGCCTTTTTCAGCTAGCCAAGATGGAGCGACAAACGGATAAAGTCAAAGAGCAGATCCACGTCTCTCATTAGGATCCCAGTTTTCTGTTTTCATTGGAAGAAAGTTTGTTTAGCTTGCTCTTGTTTTTCAACTAAAAATGTCCAGTGAGGCCTTACTGTTAAAGGTTTCAAAGACAAATGTTACTTACTTTTATTCTTACTAATGTGTGTTAACTTAATGAATACAGAATCAAAATGAATCAATTAAACCAAATTCATTAATTTCTCCTTTTATTTCATGACATGCAAAAAAATATTGTATGTAGCCCATGGACCGGGATCCCGTTTAGATTCCGGCCCTTTGAGCTTGTTTGGGCTCCCCTGCTTTAAAGTAATACAGTGTGTAAAAAATGACAAATTGTGATTTGGTAGATAAAGGAGCATTTTTGAAAAGTAATCTGTAGTGTATTACAGTTTGAAAGTAACTGTAGACTGGTTTGGTCACATGGTGGTTTCATGAGCAGAACTTGATAACCAATGTGGGAAATGGAGCAACAAGTTCTGACTCATCTTTAATCTGTTGATATTGGTCCCAATGTCCATGAAGTAAAACTTCATTTCATTTCATTTAACTGCTCAGCTGTGAGTGTGTGTTTATTTGAAAGGATAAATAACTTAGTATGAATCTGATTTTAATAACAAACTGTGACAAGATAATCTAACGCTTGTTATTTCACCACACTAATTACATTTGGATGGTTTGATGTTAAAGGTGTTCATGCATTTGGTTAATTAATTTTTAACAGACGAGTGTCTGCTGCAGGATCTGTGACATCCACAGAGGAGGCGTGAAAAAATCGTATCAGACTCATGCAAACACACAAGCACCAGGACGACAGCCGCCTGCCCGCACACACCAACACGGCTCATTTGAAGCTGAGCTGCCCATCACATACTTCCATACGGGAAGGTCCTTTCTCCTCTGCAGCTGAGGTGAATGTGGTCTTTGAGAGCGGAGGAAAAGCAAACATGTAGCCAGCAGCTCCTGCCTGGGAAAAGAACATTCAAACTGAGTGGGTTGTCTTCAGATCGACAGCCTGAGCAAACAACCTGAGAGGATTCATGAAAGTGGGGGGCTGCTGGGGGACGGAGGGGTTTGGTGGAGCCAGTGAGGGGCCAATGTTTCATACAGCAGGGCCTCTATCATCTCTTCGAGGCGGCCCCATTGAAGTGGAAGATGCAGTTTTCAGTTTCAAGACGATACGCCAGCAAAATGAATCTGTTTCATTTTTACATAAAATGTGCAGTTTGTTCACTACAGAAAATGGTTTCAGAGTGAACAAATCCCAGAATTCCAGCTGCTCCGATACAGTCAACAGCAAATGGTAAAGTCCTCTTCACATTCTTAGTCATCATTTTCTCTGTCAGCCCCAAAAAATAAAACATATTCCAAATTATCATGCAAATGATATTCTTCTATGACACACGTGTCAAAGTCAAGGCCCGGGGGCCGGATCCGGCCCTCTGGGTAATTCTATCTGGCCCTCCAGATCATTTTATTTTTTATTAATGGTCCGATGTTATCTTGCACTTATTTCTAACTTGTATAATTTTGAAAAACTATATTTGTATGTAGAGTAGAATATTGAAAGTTCTTTAAGGTTTAAGTTGATGCAGCCTCTGGAGGATCCCACACCTTAATGTTAGCGGACTTCAGACACACCAGCAGCTTCAAACATGCTGCTGCTTTGTAATGGTATTTTAGCAGCTGCTCTAAATCTGATGGATTTGTCTGTAGAAACCTTTCTCATTCTGTCTTTATCTGCACCAACCTGAGTGTGTCTGAATCAGCCACAAATCTCTTTATAGTACGATGACTGAACTCACCTGGCAAACTAATGATCCCAGGTGACTGAGATTGATTTCAGTGATCCAGAGAACCCAGTGACACAATATTATCCATGAGTTTAATCGAGAAAAAAAAAAGAAATAAATATTTTTGACACCTAACAAATTATTTGCATAATAATTTGGAACACACTGTATTTGAAGCTGAACACGTGAAGAAATGAAGAACAGTGCAAAGTTAAAGTGTCTTTTCAAAGCATGTGTTTATGTAAAAGACTCATAAACTTCTCATCTGATTTGTAAAAGTATCTTTCCTACTGTTGTTTAACATAGTGAACCATGTTTGCTTTCCCAGCCAGCATCTTACACTCTGCAGGTATGTGCTGGATTGTTTCCTCTTTGCACAGCCTACACCTCGGGTCTTGTCTGGTGTGGTAGATCTGAGCCTCTATCGCTCTGGTGTTCAGGGCTTGTTCCTGTGCTGCCAGCCCTCTCTAGCCATTGGTAAGACTTCTTGATATCAGCCACTTCAGTTATTGTCCGGTGGTACATCCCATGCAGGGGCTTGTCCTCCCATGATGCACTGTCCTCCAGCATCCTCTGCTTTACATTGTCTGAGACATTCATTCGCTGTCAGTTGGGGCCTTAAGCTTGACGTATTCATGCATCTTGGATGTTTCATCCTGGATAGTGGCTTCCATGCTCACTAGTCCTCAGCCTCCTTCCTTTCGCCTAGTATACAGTCTCAGGCATGGTGAGGAGCTTTCGAGTCTTAACATCCATGGTCTTTATCTCTTCCTTTGGCCATCTTAATATTCCTGCAGGGTATCTGATGACTGGCAGTGCGTAACTGTTTATTGTCCGGGTCTTGTTCCTGCCATTGAGCTGGCCTCTCAGGACTTGCCTTACTCGTGGGAGGTATTTGGAAGTTGCAGCATTCCTTGTTGCCTGTTCCAGGTTGCCATTTGCCTGTGGAATTCCAAGGTACTTGTAACTGTCCTCGATGTCTGCTATTGTTCCTTCTGGGAGTGAGACCCCTTCTGTGTGGACTACCTTGCCTCTCTTTGTCACAATCCGACTGCATTTCTCAAGCTCAAATGACATCCCAATGTCAGTCCTGTAGATCCTGGTGGTGTGGATCAGGGAGTCAATGTCCTGCTCGCTCTTAGCGTATAGCTTGATGTCATCCATGTAGAGGTGGTGGCTGATGGCGACCCCATTTCTGAGTTGGTATCCATTGCCAGTCTCATTGATTATTTGGTTGAGGGGGTTCAGACCTATGCAGAACAGCAGTGGGGACAGAGCATCACCTTGGTATATACCACATTTAATGGACACTTGGGGAAAAGTTTCCCATGAATGCTCTTAGAGTCCTGTTGATGTTATGGCTCCAACCTTTCAGCGATCCTGGTATGCGGATGGGTAGCTCAGTTGGTTAAGTGCAGGGAACCAGAGTTCAATCCCCAGTTGATACCCAGAGGGCCCAATGAGCAACTGATGGGGTAATTAACATAACAAAAGGGAGCTATTTAACGCAATTAACAAAATCCAGTTGCTCAGCCAAACAAGGTCTGTATTAGATGCTGGGGAACCAGAGCACCTCGATGGAAAGTGGGCTACTGGAACAAGAAGGAAATGGACTAGATGTGAGAATAAGGGCCTGTTGGAAGACTACTAGCATTAGTACTCATACCTGTATATATGTTGATAGATATATACCATATATATACCTATGTTTTATATATATATATATATATATATATATATATATATATTGACAAAGCTCTTTCAACAGATGAAATAATTTAAATTATACAGGTAAAAATATGCCACTAATCATAGAGTTTAATTAATTTCTTCATAAACAAAATGTAAAGAAGAAGATATTATAATTCTGTAGAGGAGTAATTTAGTACGAACTGTTAGAAACAGAATCTGTATATTATTAGTATATTCCTCACAACATTATATAAACTTTTAAAAACAGCAAAAGACGCATAAATGTTGACCGTGTCAGATGTAATTAAATCAGGACTATTTATGTATGAAAAACGAAAGTTGTGCTCAATAAAGAGCGTAACGGAGGAGTCAGGGGTGTTCCAGGCTTGTTTATCCGGCTTTGACTAGATTTCACACAGATGGGATTAGCAAATAGATTTAGTATTGTGCCATGTAAGCATGGTCACCTCCACCCCGTAAGCTTGGTGCTCACTTCACCCTCGACCCCCTTGGTGGGCATTTAGCATAAGGGGAGGTTTTGGCTCAGTTCTTATCCAGAGTCTGACAATGGGATGGCTCATGTCAGACCAATATGTAAAAAATGTGCAAAGATTCAACCCCTCCTGGAGTCAGCTTAGACTCTATCAGACTCAATGCATGTTTCAAATAAAATCAGTCCTAAAGAGGAAGCTGGATTGCTTTCTCCCACAGCGGCAGGTCTGAGATGATGGTCTGCTTGAACGTGGGGCAAACAGATGGTGGGTAAGAGTCCAGGAGAGTGTCTTTGAGCGGGCGCCAAGAGCTGCCAACAAAAAGCTCTCCAAACCAAAGTCCTGGGAGGAAACAATGGGCCAAACATAGAGTGAGGTAGGCTCATTCACTCAGCAGCTGGCTGGGAACCAACAAACCAGTGCTGCAGTGACAACGAGTGGGGGACCTCCCTATGACCAGGAGGGGGGGATCACCAACGAATGAAAGGTTTTGTTGTAACATCTGGTAGGTCACCTGTGTGAGGTGAATGCAACAGCCACGCATGAATGGACTTGAATTTACATTTTCTAGTCTCATCAGAAAACCGGATCAGTACCAAGAGCTTCACATGTCTTTGGACATTTGAGTCCGTTTTGGCCAACATCTATAGAAATGCTGGATATAGAGTGAAGAATGCTCATTCCTGCCATAATTCATGCACATTTAGGTAATCATTTCCAAAAACTGCTTACAGTATGGATTACAAATGAAAATTTAATTTCTTCAGTGACTGCGCTCGCGATCAACAATCCTAACTGAAAAACACACCGACAGACTCCAGCTAACAGAGCCAGACTGTGTGCTTCAGACCAGAGAGAGATTCAGGCTGTGCAGTAAGATGTGTAGTCTTCCTGTCTCATTATGGGATGGCTTTTCTACAAATCTGTCTGTCCTTGCTCCTCCTGTGGACAGAAAACTCTGTGTGTTAACGTCAATAGCAGAGGACAAAACTGAAAAAAAGCTGAAGCAATTGATGTCAGAGACTTGAGAAGGACTTCAGCATCACGAGAGAGTCAGCATCAAACAAATTCATCCAGGTCAGCATGATGTGAATCACAAGAAAACGTTTCTGTTCTTGAAGTTGTTTTTCAAAATTCAAAGGTATGTGAACATGCCCGAGTTAAGAACATATAATCAAAGTAGTATGTGAATGGAGGATTTAGTGTGAGGTGTTTATATTTCAGGATCTTGACAATGAAGAAAGGGAAGTATGAAATGTCTAATCTGGTCTGATCTTTACCTCTAATCCTCTGCCAAAGCAATCTCCAAAACTGAACCTTTTCCACTGGTCATTACAGCAAAGTGATTACTGTTCAGTGTCAGAACAGACTCCAGGAGAGAACCCAGAGGACGGACAGGGATCGCAAAGGAAAGACAAGCTGCTGGTTGGCTTTTTTAATCCTCGTCACTCTTCTTCTGTGCATTCACTCTGATCCAGCAGCGGCGTTGAACTCTCTCCTAGGTTATTTCAATCCCATCCTGTAATTAAGTAATGCTGTCATTGATGAATCATTCAGCAGAGAAATTCAATATTTAATCACTTGCTATTTTTTGGCTTTCCCACCTAAATTACGTGCCACCAGTGCTGACCCAGAGGACGGGTCACAGCAGAACTGATAGCATTGTTACTGGTCTTGAATTGGATTGATGACACCAGAACACTTAAAATGCTAACATGCTCTGATTCCAGTTCCTCTCTCCACAGTATTTAGAACAGTCACTCGGACTGTAGACCAGTTCTATTATTGGAAATCCAGCAAATGTTGCTTCAAGAGTTTTTGTGGGTACCAGCTCATGTGGGGATTCCATGAAATAAATCTGCAGACAAAAGTGCTAAACTAGCATCAAAGAAGGACAATATTGATGTGAATGTGACACTGAGTAGAGCTGAGTTGAAAGGTCTTGTCAAAGAAACTGTAAGTCAACTATGGCAACGACGACGAGAGGAGGGAAGAACGGGGAGGGGGTTATATGTGCTGCAGAAGACAGTGAGGTCCGTGGTGTGTAAAGGGAGGAGCAGTTGGGAGGACAGGATAACATCCAGACGTAGATTGGGCCATACATCTCTCAACAAGCAGCTCTTTGATGAAATGATGAAACTATAAGAAACACGCTAATGCAGTCTGCCAAACATAACAGACAGAGAGTCATTTTAATAGATCCTTTACATAGAATCAAGATTCACTGCGAGTTGCAAAGAATATAGAGTAATAATGCTGTTCATGATTGCTTGATTTCGTTTTCGAGACCAAGTTATTGGGTAGAATTTCAGTGTGGGACATAATATGATGTATTAAATTACAGTTGATCATGATACGCCCTGCGACAGACTGGCGACCTGTCCAGGGTGAACCCCGCCTTCGCCCATCAGTAGCCGGGTTTGGCTCCGGCACCCCGCGACCCCGACAGGGACAAAGCGGTCTGGAAGATGGATGGATGGATGGATGGATCATGATACGCGTTTAGTGATGTTAAAATATGATGAGAAACTTGACGTTAGACATGAATAAATGCAGATGTGGAATCAGTAAGCCTTCAAGCAGGAACTGCAAATGAAACCAAAGCTCATTGGCTGAAGGCATTTTCTGTGCAGGAAGACAGAGCTCACTGTCTGTACAAAAAGAAGTCCTTTTACTCACCAACATAGGGAGCATTTACAGGTACGTTCAAAACGAGCCTCAGAGACGAAAGAAAAACTAGCCGGAGACGTGGAGGATAAATTTAACTTACTGTGTGTGGCCTGTGGCGGAACATGGCTCCTGCTTTCAAACAGAATGCACAGCTTTCACCCCACAAGTGTCAGCGACTCGTGTCGGGTGTCAATATTACAGCATTATCATCCAGTTTGGCTTTTACAAAACAGCTTTTTAGTCAGACATTTGAAACGGATTAACTTGGATAAACAAACGTCATGATAAATAGCAGTTTGTTGCCTGTGGGATCCATGCTGACTGGGTGTTAGTGTGTTCGGTCCTCACACTAACAGGGCTCCCTTGTGCTCACAACACCCCCCGACTCTACGCTACACTCACCCTGCTGTGACCCTGGGAGTGTGGCACCGAAGGAAAGTACCTGGTTGCAATCAAGCTGTGTGGAAGTTCAGGAGGAGAACCTCTGACAGCACAAACCCTAACCTGAGAGCAGCTAAAAGGTCTCCGAAATGCTGCAAAAACTCTGAAAACCTGTATTTTTATGCTCCAACTCTGTGAACTCATTGCAAAGAAAATAACTTAATTTCATCAATTAAAACTTAAACTGTTTAAATGAATTAAAATGATTTTTTTAATTGTTAACAGGATCATTCCAGTAGATTGTGAAGTAGAAAAGCGGCTCATCGAGCCGCTTTTCTACTTCACAATCTACTGGAATGATCCTGTTAACGGTTGAAAAGTTACAGTATATTAAAGATGCTGTGTTTTCTTTAGGTCTTTTCATGGCCTTCAGTAAAAAGCTGGAGGACTTTTGGAGTCCAGATTCCATCAACCGTCCAGTGAACGTCAGACTCAGGAAGTTCCTTCAGGACAAGCAGAGCTGTAGACAGAGAAACTTTCTCAGCGTTTCTCTGCTCTAAAGCCGAGCATTGACTTTTACCTGCTGGAGATATTGACAGAAATCACTATCACCCTGATTTGTCCGTGCGTAATTCTTGATTTGTAACTCATATAATACATTTGTGCATAAGTACAAAAATAGCTAAATTAAAAAAACAATGCAGGAGTTTAGAAGGGTCCGGTGCCGCCTGCTATCCTGTGACTGTGACCAGCCCTCGGGACAGAACCAAGGCTGCAGATCAGAGGCGATCAGTTCTTGGAAATATTTTTATTTTTATTTTTAAAAGGATAAATGTTCTTTAAACACTTGTTTAAACTTTTTTATGAATTATTGGGCATTTCTGTATAAGAAAGTGAGAAAATGTAAAGTTTCACCAGATATTATTCTCAATCTAAGTTGAAATCGGATGATAAGAAAACTCTGATGACCCAGCATTCTGGTAGTACTTGAACATATCACTCACAAAATAAGCCTCTCCACAGATTTGAGTGTAACTGAGGTTTTGTGTGTGCGTAACAAGTAATTTTTGTGTGATTTTTAAAGATTTGCGTGTGTAGTTTCAAGCTTTTGTATCTTTAATTTGTGCATGTGAAAATTTTATTTTTTTATTATTATTTTGGTTGATGTATTATATGACTTACAAATCAAGAATTATGCACACACAAATAAAGAACACACACACATAAATCGGGGTGATACATATTTCTCTCTCTTCTTTGTTTATAAAAAAGCAATTTCAATGACCTGGAGTAAGGGAAACGTTCAGTCTTTTTTACAAAATCCATGAATGAAACGGCGAGTGGAACAGGGAGTGTGTAAGGTTCCCATCAGTTCACAGAGGATTGACTCATGAGGAAACTAGCTAGCTGAATTTCCACTCTTAAGAAATGAATGAAGCATTTCAAATCTGCTCTTCCAGTTGTTGATCTGTGAGTGGAGGTTGAACTTTCTCAACTGAGCACTTCCATTCTTAAACAGCCGAACAAAAAACGTTTCCTTTCTCCTCTACATATTAAACTCATCCGCAGGACTAAAAGGACGTTAAAAACATCTCAAGCACAATACTCTGCTGCCGGGTCTGATCAGAACTCTGCAGAGGAATCTCCTGTTTGGGTTGTGAGCCGTCCACCAGCTCCTGCAGATGCTGCTGGCTCCGTGGCCTTGGAGAGACCACAGATGCAGTGTTGTGTGTTCTTCGGCAGCGCTGTCTAAGTTTTACTCCCTGGAAGCTCACTATATAATTTTCTCTAACCCAGCCAAGTCTCTATTTTTTCCAACCACTAATTAATTATAATTTAGCACAGTTTGATGCAGTCAGGCCAAAGGAATGCTGGAGTCTGTGAGACGAGCTGGAGAGCAGGAGGAGACTGACAGAGGGATGGATGGAGGGAAGGAGGGAGTCTGTGGTTAGTGTCTGACTCGCAGGCCCCACCCACTGAAAGGATTTCATTATTTGTATGACCAGAATCTCGAAGTCATGAACCCAGCAGCAGAGGTGCACCACAGAAGCGTAGTGCTCCACCCACATGTTAAACTTTGTTAAATGCAAAATAAAGCATCATGCCCACTGTGAAATGGATATATTGATAAATTAACTCTGCTAAAAGAGCACTTTCAGAATGATAAATAAAAAAAAAAAAGTTCTTCGGATCTGACCCTAAACCACGTGTCAAAGTCAAGGCCTGGGGGCCAGATCTCCAGATCATTTTATTTTATTGTTATTAATGACCCGATGTTATCTTGTTCTTATTTCTAACTTGTATAATTTTGACAAAAATATATTTTAATGGAGAGTAAAATATTGAGGTTTAAGTTGATTTATTCTGGAATAATACTCGTGCATTTTTACTATTCATAATTATGTTAAAAAGTTACAGTTTGAAAGTTTCAAAGAATAAGCATTCTGCTAGTTTTTTGGACTATTTTGTCATTTACTAAGATTTTTTAGGCTATTTTGGAGTTTAACTAAAATTTCTGCTACATGCTAGCTGTTTTAGATCATTCTTTTTTCAAAAGTGTTTTAGGCTATTTTGAAGTTAGGCTAATATTTATATGCTAAGTGTTTTGGCTAATTTAGGCTTTTTAAAGGTTTCTTAGGCTATTTTGAAGTTTTGTGGGTTTTTTCAGCTACACGCGAGCTGTTTTGACTAACCTAATTTTTGTTGTTGTTGCTGTTTTAGGCTAATTTTGCATTTAGCTAATATTTTAGCTAGCTATCAACTTCAGTTTTTTTAGCTATCCATTTCAGCATCTTCAGCGGTCAAATTCAGCTTACAGCATTCACACTAGCATTATTGCAGGTAATACTATATATCTAGTTCATAATTATGTTAAAAATTAAGGTTTTAAAGTTTTAAAATGTAGTTTTAGAGTGTTGAATAAATGTTTGTCCTGTTCGGCCCGGGACCTAAGGTGTGTTTTGGATGCTGTCCCCTTGTCCGATTGAGTTTGACACCCCTGATGGAAGAGATATGCTCATCAAGCGGCTTCTCAAACCAGAAAGTGAATTATCTCTGTATGTTATCTGGTGGAGGTTTCTATCAGTAACACTGAGGTGAATTCACCACCACACAGCGGTCTCACCTGAGCTTGTGCCAGATGGGTTAATCACAGCTGACAATTTCAGAGGGGTACAATTTGAGAAGAGATTTTATCAGAGGAGACGTGCACTCAGAGTTATTCTGTTGCTCAAATCTCTCCTGCTGTTTACACTGACTGTGCTGTCAGACAGGAAATGAAATGGAGTTTGTCTTTTTGACAGAAACTACATAAATTGTGACTTGTAAGCAGTTGCATGTTGCATGAATGTTTGGTTGACAGCTTCACTGCTGGATGCTGCTTGCTAAAGGAATTCCAGTCTGGTGGAGTGGAGTGTAAGCTGTATGTTTTATAGAGAAGCAGCTACAGTGTTGGAACCTAAAATGTCCTGGGTGAACTGATCAAAAATGGACATGTATTGTTAAATCTTATGTATTTTCCTTGTGGACCATGAAGTCGTGAACAGAAGTCACTAGAGGCACAAAGGGACAAAACCCAAAACACACCTTAAGTCGCGGGGTGAACAGGATAAACATTTATTAAACACTCTAAAACTACATTTTAAAAACTGTAACTTTTTACCATAATTATGAACTAGATATATAGCATTACCTGTGATAATGCTAGTGTGAATGCTGCAAACTGAATTTGAAGATGCTGAAATTGATAGCTGAAAACGCTGAAGCTGATAGTCAGCTAAAATATTAGCTAAATGCCAAATTAGCCAAAAAAAGAAAAGAAAAGAAAAGAAATTAGGTTAGCCAAAACAGCTAGCACATAGCTGAAAAAGTAGCTAAATTTAAAAATAGCCTAAAAAACTGAAAAAGCCTAAATTAGCCAAAAAAGCTAGCATGTAGATGAAATATTAGTTCTAAGCTGAATTTGACAGTTGAAGATGCTAGTGAGGATAGCTGAAGATGCTGAAATTGATAGCTAAAAACGCTGAAGTTGATTACTGAAAACAATGAAGCTGATAGCCAGCTAAAATGTTAGTTAAATGCCAAATTAGCCAAAGAACCTTAAAAAAAGGAAAAAACCTCGGTTAGACAAAACAGGTAGCACGTAGCTGAAAAAGTAGCTAAAGTCCGAAATTGCTTAAAAAATTCTTAGTAAATGCCAAAATTGTACAAAAAGTTTTACTTTTAAACTGTAACTTTTTAACATAATTATGAATAACAAAAAGGCAGGAATATGATTCCAGAATCAACTTAAATCTTAAATGACTTTCAATATTTTACTCTCCATAAAAATGTATTTTGTCAAAATTATACAAGTTCGAAATGAGCACAAGATAACATCGGGTCATTAATAACAATAAAATAAAATGATCTAGAAGGCCTTATAGAATTGACTTTGACACGTGTGATCTGCAACCTTCCAAGAGCCGCTGACTCTCCCACCAAGATCTCTTGTCGTGTTTAACTCTTGTACTTTTTTCTTGTTGATTCCGTAAACAAGCAGTTCCTGTGATGGTAAATTGTGGTGTTTGTGGAGTGTGACATTGTCTTTTCCTTTCAGGACTCCACTCTGCTGCAGTTTAATGTAACCAGCTGTCTTTGTCTATTTTAGCTGGAGAAATCTGTGAACACAGTTGTTGATGAATTTCTACACCCACATTGTTGTTTCCATTGTTCTCCTGGTCCATCTGAGTTCACATCTGTTTACATGTGGTTTCCATATCACTGCAGACAAACCACTTTCAAACCTTCATTAGTCTGAGATGGATTCATCAAGCCTTGGCTGCAGGTGTCATCTCTGCATAGCCACTCTGCCTGTGGTCTTCTGATACTTTTCCTATCTTCATGTTTTGCTGCAGAGTTGAGCACACGTGACAAGGAGAAATGACATTATGAATTTTAAATAGATTCTTACACCAGTTTAAAAGCCATAACTGTCCCCCCCTACACTACTTCTGAGTGTCGTTTTATGTGATGCTGTTCTTGTGTTTGTGAAAACCTCCTTTCTCTTTCAGCTGACAACTCTCAGCCTCTCAGCGTGCAGCATCAGAGAGGGCGCTGACACCGGCGTGTGAGGGTGGTCTGGCTGCTCTGTTCAACATGACATCCTTACATCTGCCAGGGAGACGGAGTCATCGCTGCTTTGTCTACTGTGAGGGCGTCCAGACATCACACACTTAAGCATGAGGACTGCAGTGAGTTATGAAAACTTTCAGCACGCTCCAGCTTTTCCTTCTGTGTCTAACTCCATCATCACCGAGTGTGCAGCTTTTAAACGTGAGATCATTCATCTCAACAGGAGAAACAGGAGCACTGCAGCAGAACCAAACCACAGGGCTCTTTGGTTCAAACACCACCGACTTTGATTTTTTTTTATTTAATTTTTATTCATTAATAGGAAAAATATACAATAAACTTGACTTATAAACTCAACTATTATGACAGAAAGAAGAAAAACTTAGCTCTGCTATACAAATATTTAGTGTGGGGTGAAGAGAAGCTTTAATAAGAAACCTGCAGATCCTTTCTGTTAAACTTTCTGACATCTCCAAGACTAAAAAACAGAGAATGAGGGACAAAAAGGACAGCAGATGTTTCCAAAGTAGAGAAAGAGTGGGTTCAAAGAGTAAGATTACATTCAAGTGACAAGGTCCACTCTGTTTATGTTTAAAAAATTAGACAAATTACAGTTTTTAATCATAGAAATGTGACCACTCTCTGAGTTATGAGGAGATTATGAAGGTCTGGGAGAGCAGAACGAGAGTAATGGAAATAAAATGATCAAAGGGCAGAAAAAGACCAAAAACCAACCATAGAATGTGAGGGAAACTGAAACTTGACTAAAAGAAACAGAAGACGATGAGAAACTGATTACTGTGCAGCCTGTAGATGTTCACTTACAATGGGATTAGATTTAGGTTGTAGCGTTCCAGCCGGACTTGATTCAGACGATGCACTCATAGATGTCAACTGATGGACTCTGGTGGGATATTCCAACCCATTTATTTACTCCACAGGCACACTCACACGATAAGAGCTAAAGAAAATAAAACAAACGTATAATTCCCTGTTCGATTCACAACCACGCTTTGCATAAGCTAGTGTTAGCTTGTTAGATAGCTTCAAGTATTTGTTTCTTTTACATTAAACATAAATCGAAAATAATATCAAACCATAAAGATAACCAATAATCATAACTGTTCACCTTCCAGCTACATGTTAAAACAAATGATGGATGTTTAAAAGTTTCAGTCCGTTTCTGTCATTACACGAGCACCAGCCATTGAGCGTGTTTGCAACGCTGCGGATGCAACGCTGCAGATGCAACGCGCTGATTGCAAACTACCTATATGACTCCAAAACAATGCTTTGTAGGAAACAGTGTCCTGATAGTTCTTGTAGTTCACATGTGTCAAAGTCAAGATCATTTTATTTTATCGGTATTAATGGCCCAAAGTTATCTTGAGCTCATTTCTAACTTGTATAAATTTGACAAGAAATGTTTTTATGGAGTGTAAAATATTGAAAGTTATTTAAGGTTTAAGTTGATTTATTCTGGAATCATATTCCTGACTTTTTATTATACATAATTATGTTAAAAAGTACCCCTTTATGAGTGACAAGAGCAGAGATTCCGCTACGTCGCCCGGACTGGCGTCATCGGGGCCCCACCTTGGAGCCAGGCCTGGGGTTGGGGCTCGGAGGCGAGCGCCTGGCGGCCGGGGCTCCTCCCATGGGCCCCGGTCGGGTCCAACCCGAAGGAGCGACGTGGGATCACTCCCCAGTGGGCCCACCACCTGCAGGGGAGCTCTGAAGGGGCCGGTGCATTGTGGTTTGGTTGGCGGTCGAAGGCAGGTGCCTCGGCGGTCCAAACCCCGGTCATGGAATTCGGCTTTTGGGACATGGAATGTCACCTCTCTGGGAGGGAAGGAGCCTGAGCTTGTGCGAGAGGTTGAGAGATACCGGCTAGATATAGTTGGGCTCACCTCCATGCACAGCCTGGGCTCTGAAACTCAGTCCCTCGAGAGGCTGGACTCTCTACCACTCTGGAGTTGCCCGTGGTGAGAGGCGGCGGGCTGGGGTGGGCTTACTCGTCAGCCCCCAGCTCAGCCGCCGAGTGTTGGAGTTCACACCGGTGGATGAGAGGGTCGTGTCCCTTCGCCTTCGGGTGGGGGACAGGTCTCTGACTGTGGTTTCGGCTTACGGAACAAACAGCAGTTCGGAGTACCAGGCCTTCTTGGTGTCTCTTGGAGGGGTACTGGAAAGTGCCCCAACGGGAGACTCCATCGTCCTCCTGGGGGACTTCAATGCCCACGTGGGCAATGACAGTGGTACCTGGAGGGGCGTGATTGGTAGGAATGGCCTCCCTTACCTGAACCCGAGCGGTGTTTTGTTGTTGGACTTTTTTGCACGTCATAGTTTGTCCATAACAAACACCATGTTCGAACACAAAGGTGTCCATCAGTACACCTGGCATCAGGACACCCTAGGTAGGAGATCGATGATCGACTTTGTAGTCGTTTCAGTCGATCTCCGGCCGTGTGTTTTGGACACTCGGGTAAAGAGAGGGGCAGAGCTGTCCACTGATCACTACCTGGTGGTAAGTTGGATTCGCTGGCGGGGGAGGAGGCCGGAAAGACTTGGCAGACCTAAACGTACTGTGAGGGTCTGCTGGGAACGTCTGGCTGAGCCCTCCGTCGGGGAGGTCTTTAACTCCCACATCCGGGAAAACTTCAAGCAGGTACCGAGGGAGGTTGGTGCCATTGAGTCAGAGTGGACCATGTTCTCCACCTCTATTGTCTCTGCTGCTTTCCGGAGCTGCGGTCTCAAGGTCTCTGGTGCCTGTCGTGGCAGCAACCCCCGAACCCGGTGGTGGACACCGGAAGTAAGGGATGCCGTCAAGCTGAAGAAGGAGTCCTATCAGGCCTGGCTGGCTTGTGGGACTCCAGAGGCAGCTGACAGGTACCGGCAGTTTCAGCGAGCTGCGGCCCGGGCTGTTTTGGAGGCAAAAACTCGGTCCTGGGAGGAGTTTGGGGAGGCCATGGAGAAGGACTATCGGTTGGCCTCAAAGAGATTCTGGCAAACCATCCGGCGCTTCAGGAGGGGAAAGCAGTTTTCTGCAGGCACCTTTTTCAGTGCAGGTGGAGATCTGCTGACCTCAACTGGGGACATTGTCGGGCGGTGGAAGGAATACTTTGAGGATCTCCTCAACCCTGCTGACACGCCTTCCGTTGAGGGAGCAGAGGCTGAGGACACTGGGCTGGAACTGTCCATCACCCAAGCTGAGGTCACTGAGGTAGTCAAAGAGCTCCTCGGTGGCAAGGCTCCGGGGGTGGATGAGGTTCGCCCTGAGTACCTTAAGTCTCTGGATGTTGTGGGAGTGTCTTGGCTGACACGTCTCTGCAGCATTGCGTGGCAGACAGAAACCGTACCATTGGACTGGCAGACTGGGGTGGTGGTTCCCCTTTTCAAGAAGGGGGACCGGAGGGTGTGTTCCAACTACCGGGGAATCATACTCCTCAGCCTTCCCGGGAAAGTCTATGCCAGGGTACTGGAGAGGAGAGTCCGTCCGATAGTCGAACCTCAGATCCAAGAACAACAGTGCGGTTTCCGTCCTGGTCGTGGAACAGTGGACCAGCTCTACACCCTCTCCAGGGTGCTGGAGGGTTCGTGGGAGTTCGCTCATCCAGTCCACATGTGTTTTGTAGATTTGGAGAAGGCGTTCAACCGCATTCCCCGTGGTGTCCTGTGGAGGGTGCTCTGGGAGTACGGGGTCCGGGGAGCCTTACTCAGGGCTGTCCGGTCTCTGTACGACTGGAGCAGGAGCTTGGTTCGCATGGCCGGCAGTAAGTCAGACCTGTTTCCGGTGCATGTTGGACTCCGGCAGGGCTGCCCTTTATCACCGGTTCTGTTCATAGTCTTTATGGACAGAATTTCTAGGCGCAGCCAGGGGCCGGAGGGGATCTGGTTTGGGGACCAAAGGATTTTCTCTCTGCTCTTTGCAGATGATGTTGTTCTGTTGGCTTCATCGAGCCAGGACCTCCAGCATGCATTGGGGCGGTTTGCAGCCGAGTGTGAAGCGGCTGGGATGAGGGTGAGCACCGCTAAGTCTGAGGCCATGGTTCTGGACCGGAGAAAGGTAGTTTGTCCTCTCCTGGTGGGTGGAGTGCTCCTGCCTCAGGTGGAGGAGTTTAAATATCTTGGGGTCTTGTTCACGAGTGAGGGAAGATCTGAGCGTGAGATCGACAGACAGATTGGAGCGGCGTCCACCATCTTACGGTCGCTGTACCGGTCCGTTGTGGTGAAAAGAGAGCTGAGCCAGAAAGCAAAGCTCTCAATTTACCGGTCGATCTTCGTTCCAGTATCACCTATGGTCATGAGCTCTGGGTCGTGACTGAAAGAACGAGATCCCAACTACTAGCGGCTGAAATGAGTTTTCTCCGGAGAGTGGCTGGACGCTCCCTTAGAGATAGGGTGAGGAGCTCAGTCACCCGGAGAGAGCTTGGAATAGAGCCGCTTCTCCTCCGCATTTATAGGATCCAGTTGAGGTGGTTCGGGCATATGGTCCGGATGCCTCCTGGTCTCCTCCCTGGAGAGGTGTTCCGGGCATGTCCCACTGGGCGGAGGACCCGAGGAAGATCCAAGACACGCTGGAGAGATTATGTTTCTCGGCTGGCCTGGGAACGCCTCGGGGTCCCCCCAGAGGAGCTGGAGGAAGTGACTGGAGAAAGGGAAGTCTGGGCAACTTTGCTTAGAGTGCTGCCCCCAAGACCCGGTCCCGGATGAAGCGAAAGAAGATGGATGGATGGATGGATGTTAAAATGTTACGGTTTTGGCTAATGTAGGCTTTTTTCTTTGTTTTTTTAGGCTATTTTGAAGTTTAGCTATTTTACAGCTACATACTAGCTGTTCTGGGTAACCAAATTTTTTTTTTTTTTTTTTGTTGGCTAATATGGCTTTTAGCTAATATTTTAGCTGGCTTTCAGCTTCAGCGATTTCATCTATGTGCTTCAACGTTTTTAACTATCAGTTTCCGCATCTTAAGCGGCCAAATTCAGCTTACAGCATTCACACTAGCTTTATCACAGATAATGATAAATATCTATTTCATAAATATGGTAAAAAGTTGCGGTTTTGATGTTTTTAAAATGTAGCTTTAGAGTGTTCAATAAATGTTTTTCCTGTTTGGCCCGCAACATAAGGCGTGTTTTGGATTTTGGCCTTACTTTGATTCATTTTGACACATTGAAAGTTATTTTGATTTTTGTTGTAGAGCAAATTTGTATCTGAGTGTGTCTTCTTCTTCACCTTTTGGCTTATCCCTTTCGGGGATCTTGGACTAGTAAAAAGCCTGCGTGTCATTTCTAGTGATACTACCCTCTTCCGCTTTTGAGAAAACTTGAGCTGCAGCGCTGACTGTCATGTAAATAAAACATCTTATCCACATTCATCCTGTCATCACACTGAAATGCTTCTGGAAAGAATTGTTTTTTTTTCTTTCACTTTTGAAGCCCTCGTTCAGGTAAATGAACCATTTAAATGCTACATTTAGCAATCTGTAATCACACTTTTAGAAACTTATCAGTTAGACACATTCATTCAATATATTCTTATACTGAAAAATATTTAGTAGCAGAAAACAGAAAATATTGACTGCTCCCTTAATTTTTTTTTTCATAATTTAACAAAGCAGCAGGAATTTCTGAGTCAAAGCAACTTGTATATGAGATACAGTCGCTCTGCTTAATACTGATCATTAAATAAAATTAATTCTACAATTTTATTACAGTGAAAGAGAATAAAATTCAGGTAGATTCAATTCAAGTCAAAAAATGAAAAATTGTTCCGGTATAGTCTTGGGATATATCACGATAAATATAATATTGTGAGACGTGTATCGCATCGCCAGACTCTTGACAATACACAGTTTACATCAACCAGTTTAGGACAGTTTGTCTCCCTGTTGTCTTCAGGGGCCCCTGGTTAAAAAAAAAAGTCCATTCAACCCAAAAAAACGCATTTAAAACAGCTGAAGCCTGTATCATATAAAGAAAAAAGCAGTGAAAACAGAAAAACAAGGACGCAGGCTGTCATTCTGAGGCCTTTACGGGGGTGACTCAGACAAAAACAGGTTATATTTTAGCAATATGTCCCTAAAATGCTCACTTACTGACCGTAACTGAGAGCAGACTGTTGGAGAAAGAGCCTATTTAGATGTATTTTAAGATGAAGCTCACCAGAAAATTTCCGTGGTCAGACTGTAAAAACTGCCAATTATTTCAGTCCCGTCCATTGCAGCTCTGACCAGTGCACATCTGGTTCTGCCAGGATACAGACAATCTTTTATTTGAGCATCTTTAATTTGCACGAAGGCGCATTTCTCTGACTTACAAAACATATGCCCACCTCCAAGTCCTCCCTCTGTTTGTGTTTTTATGGATACACACACACACACACACACGCACACACACACAGTTAGTCTGCAGTAAAGCAGCTTTAATTGGGACATAAAACTTTTTCCATCAACGCCACACTGCTGCTGTTGTTGAACACAGAAGCATTTAAGAGGTTTACACTGAAATACCTCCAGTTTGGCTCCAGAGGAATTTGTCCATCAAGATTCACAAGAATAACTGAATCACAGTCTTTTCATTGTTTTTTTCTGTGCTCGTGTTTTGGAACTCTCGCCTCACTTTCCCTGCAAAACTGCAGATTTAGCCCCTAAGAAGAGTGAATGAAGCAGGAATGATGGAAAAGAAAAAAAAACTTTGAGTTCTTCAAATAAAAAGAGCAAAATCTCCTGGAAAAAATCAAGACGTAAAACTGCAACAATAAAACAAAGCAGCTTCATGACAGCAACAAGTTTAACTTTGACAGCTTTTAGATCAGACGAGAAATGCTTTTCAGAGAGAAACAACAAATGCCGTGCAGTCCTTTGATGAACATTAATACACTTAGGAAAGTATTTTTTGTTTCCAGGATCTAAATGAGGGGTGTCAAACTCAATCGCACAAGCGGCCAAAACACACCTTAGGTCGCGGGCCGAACAGGATAAACATTTATTGAACACTCTAAAACTACATTTTTACAACTTTAACTTTAACTGTAACTTTTTACCATAATTATGAATAATAAAAAGGCAGGAATATTATTCCAGAATAAATCAACTTAAACCTTAAATAACTTTCAATATTTTACTCTCCATAAAAATATATTTTGTCAAAATTATACAAGTTAGAAATAAGTGCAAGATAATATCAGGACAATAATAACAATAAAATAAAATGATCTGCAGGGCCGGATCCGGCCCCCGGGCCTTGACTTTGACACACGTAATCTAAATCATTTGTGGTGTTTTACAGCTTTTAGCTCTGTTAAATATGCACAACGTAAAAGAGAAATTGATGAGATATTTATTGCAGACATTGTCATCGAGACTTTTGGTTAGCCTCCTTACTTGAGAAACTACTAAAGTAATATAGTCTACCATAGCAGGTGTTATCACCCCAAACGTTGACATTAGAGAAACTGTATTTACGGGTCAGTAGCTGTAAATGGAACCAGGCTGCCTCATCATTTATAGTCATTTGAACATCCCTGAGGAATGTGCAGCCTCTCATGCAGCTGTTTAGTCAGGTTTGCCACTTTAGGGATTATCTGAGACGACCACAGAGGAATGAAGAAAGGATTCTGTGTATAAAACAGATAACTTTCCCTCTTCCCTCCTTTGTTTGCCTCCTTTTTTGGTTCCTCATCCTCCCTGATGTCTCATCCATTGATGACATCAGATGTTTCTGGTACCACACAGTCACAAAGATAATGTACGTGGACAGGAAAATGTTATCTGTGTAATTACTTGTCATATTAAATATAGTATTCTTAAATTGACAAAAAAAAACATTTTTTAGAAATAACTTTCATAACTCTTCATAATAAGATGCCTTACCAACTATTATGAACACATCGGTAAACATTATTAATGCGTTTATAGGGTGATAGTAAGACATTTATTACCACAATAAGCTGAATAAAGATTATTAACATACTTAGTAAGATTCATTAGCATATAATAACGCCATTGTCTACAAAAGCCATAGTAATAAACTGCTTACAAACTTAACAAATGTATTAATTATCTTCGTCAACAATGTGCTGCAGCACCTCATCTAAATTGTTTCCATATCTTTTTTTTTTTTTGGAGGTAAGGAAAATTTTAATTCTAGATCTCTTCTAATTTCAATAGGTTTAAAATTAGATTAAAAAAAAAGGTAATTTAATTTTTAAAAAACAAACATTTGAATCACACATCTAGATATCACGTACATCAGGGGTGTCAAACTCAATCACACAAAGGGCCAAAATCCAAAACACACCTAAGATCACGGGCCGAACAGGATAAACATCTATTGAACACTTTAAAACATTTTTTTTTAGAACTTTAAAACTGTAACTTTTTAAGATAATTATGAACTAGATACAGCATTACCTGTGATAATGCTAGTGTGAATGCTGTATGCTGAATTTGGCTGCTGAAAATGCTGAAATTGATAGCTAAAAACATTGAAGCTGAAGGCCAGCTAAAATATGAGCTAAATTGGCCTAAAAAAACAAACATACAAACACACAAAAGAAGTAGGTTAGCCAAAACAGCTAGAAAATAGCTATGCTTCAAAACAGCCTACAAAAATCCTAAATTAGTAATAAGTTAGTTTTCTAATGAAGTCCAGATAATATCAATAAAAATAGACAGTTGTAGTTGCATAAAAACAGCCCATATTAGAAATCTGCAGATTATATCAGAGCACTGTTGATGTCGCTGTACTGACCAAGAAAAGGAAAGCTTCCTCTGAACAGAACAGAAGGGAACCTTCAGCAGAACCAGACTCATCGAGGACGACTGTCTGCCACGACAGAGTGGAGTTTATGAAACAGAAGAGACGAGCACAGGAGTACAGACACATTCACACAGAAAATCAGCAGGCTTTTGGTTTTTAATTGTTGTATGAAAGAAGGCTTTTAAAAAGTAATGTCATGATTGAGTTTGGGACAAAAATGATGATATTCTTGACACAATTGTTTTGTTGGACAATTTTGTGAGGCAGTCACTGCAATTAAATAATTTCTTAAGCTGTCGCTGAGACCAGGTGCCTTCTAAAGATTAGACTTCTCTATTCACTCATGATTCATTTCATGACTTCTTTTTATGATCAGTTTTCTTTTTGCATCTGCATCTCTTAGAAGACAGCTGTTGCTTTAAGCATTAACCTAAAACTATAAAACAGGATTTCAATAATTGTAGCTTTTTTGTTGCAGTGCAATGAAGATGGACTGATGCCTTATTTAGGTTTAAATATTGTATTTCTGCAGAAGGACTCTGCTCAGTCAGTGAGGTCGGTGGCTCCTAAATGGTCCAGACAGCCGTCTGTAGATATTTGCTGCACAATTTGATGGCTGAGAAAGTCACCAGACTGAACAGATTATAGGTGCAGCTGTGTCCACTTTGTGTCCACTGTTGTGCTTATTTCTAACTTGTATAATTTTGACAAAATATATATTTATGGAGAGTAAAATACTGAAAGTTATTTAAGGTTTAAGTTGATTTATTCTGGAATGATAATGCTGCCTTTGTATTATTCATAATTATGTTAAAAAGTTACAGTTTTAAAGTTTTACAAATTGTCATTCTGATAGCTTTTTGGACTATTTTGACATTTACTAAGATTTTTTAGGCTTTTTAGGAGTTTGGCTAAAATTTCAGCTACATGCTAGCTGTTTCAGCTAACCTAAGTTTTTTAGGCTAATTTGGCATTTAGCTAATATTTTAGCTAGCTATCAGCTTCAACATCTTCATCTATCAGCACTATCATCTTCAGAGGCCAAATTCAGCTTACATCATTCACACTAGCATTATCACAGGTAATGCTATATATGTAGTTTATAATTGTGTTAAAAAGTTTGTTTTTTAAATTTTAAAAATGTAGTTTTAGAGCAGCGCAAGACTGCTGAGGAAAATAAGGAGAAAAAACGTCTTGTTTGTTCAACTCTACCTCCAGAATGAACAGATTTTACATGCAAAGCAAAACTTTGGTAAAAAGTTTGATCTTTTATGAGTTAAAAGCACATATCTTATGCTGCACAACACTAGTTACTGGCTGTTCAGAGCTGCACTGAGATGATCCTGTTTGGCACAGAGCAGTTTTATTTTGAAAATAAGTTATTTGAGCTTCTGTCAATTGTAAAAAAAAAAGAAAAAAATAATAAATCATATTTTGATAGATGTTTGGTTGTTTTAGTATTTTTTCTTTGACAATTCATATTATTAAAGAAAAATAAGGTCATGAATGCATACCTGAATTTATTAAAGGCTAGAGTAAAACTTTGCGGCTCCTTCTAGGTTTTGATCAGTAGAAAATGAGCCCAAATGGCTCTTTTACTGTTAAAGGCTGACCGCTGCTCTACCTTAAACACCTGAAAATGTTTCAGTTCATGTCTGGAAGAATTCATCTGCTTTTCTTGTGATTGTGTTTCTCTTAGATTCTGAACCTGGTCTCACACAGGTTTCTGACATTTTGATCACGTTTGTGTCACATCTGCATCTTCTCACATCTCACTGATTGGTTGATCTCTTGGAGAAACTGATTTTTTTGTTCATTTTTTTACTCTTCCCAGACTTTTTGCAGCAGCTGTCCTCAGCAGTGACCGCCCTCCGTTTAGTCATGTTGTGCTCTTACGAGGTGTTCCATCAGTGTAAAGAATGTCTGACCTGCATGTCTTCATACTTTGGCTTCCTCTGGATGAGACGTCTGTTTTTCTGCACACAGAAGCGCTGACAGCAGCGGCTTTCGAGGTGACGGGATTTTAATTTGTCTCACTCGGCGTGCTGTCTGGCAGAAGGCGTTAAGCTCTGAGACGCCACTCTTTACAATTTAACAATAACAATGGGCTTGTTTACTTGAAATGAATTATTTTAACACGAGGGCCTGCCAAAGCAGTGAGTCAGGGCACCCATAGATGCTAGGGGGGCAGCTCTCTGCTCACTTCACGTCTCTGCTCTGAGGTGATAAGTGAGTCTGTCAGAGGACTGAAGCCTGACAAGACGAGCACGTCAGCCGAGAGCAGGAGATCGTTTGGTTTCATCATTTAGACTTAAAACCTGCTGAAGGAAAAGGAAACCATTCTCTGTGCTGATATAATGAAAAAACATAATGTTATTGAAAAAAAGACATTTTAGTGTAATATCTGCTCTCTGCCAGGTGAATAACAATGGCTGGACCGTCTCCAGCCTCGTTCTCCAGCAGGATGGTAGCAGCCTGATGCTATCCAGCCTCACTGGGCATTGTGTTGTAGTTGCTGAGCACAATGCAAATTGTTGTTTCTGAAATTGAACTCATTTGTGTCAACATCTGGTCTTGGTTCACTTATTTGGATTATTTCTGTCAAGGAAAACGCCTGATTTTACTTAGACTTTCAGCAGCTCGTTCAATACTGAATATTCATTTTGTTCACATTTACAGACGCCATGAAGTCAGAGGACTCCAAGAGTTACTTTATTTCCAGGATGATAGACATCCATTTTGTCACTTTAACCCACGTGTGTCAAGGTCAAGGCCCAGGGGCCGGATCCGGCCCTCTGAGTGATTATACCTGGCCCTCCAGATCATTTTATATTTTTGTTATTAACAGCCCAATGTTATCTTGTTATGGTAGCATTGCATCACATTCTCATTCCTGAGTCGTGACATATTGACGTTTGTCAAACATTAATGTTTTGGGTGGCCCCAACACGCTAGCTGTTCCAATTAAATCAGGGTCCCCAACCTCTGGGTCGCAAACTGGTACCGGTTTGGTACCGGGAGCTCACCGGTATTCTAACAGTAACCTTAACCCAGTACCAGACAGTCGGTACCGGACGCAGATCAGTTCCAGTTCTGGACACTGTACCAGGCTAGGGTTAGGGTACCGGGTTCGGGTAAAGGTACCTAAGGTGTGTTTTGGATTTTGGCCCCCAGTGCGATTGAGTTTGACACCCCTAATTTAACTGTTTACTCCCGTAAAGCAGGAAATCCTTTCCTGAAAATCCGTCATTTGAGTTCTTCTGAAATTATCTTTGTTGGAACTCCAACAGTAGAATATTTTTTCTCATCAAGCCTGAGAGCTTCCAGCATCTTTCTCTCCAAAATGTACCGTCTGATCTGATAAAACATGCACATAAACAAGAGCTGTTTCACAGAGAGCTGGTACGGTTATTTATGGCGGTCCTCTCTCAGGTTTGTGTTGTCAGAACAAGTTTGTCCTCCGCTGGCTGTCAGCTGATCTCTGCCAGCTCAGCTGCTGGTGATTAATGAGCTGTCAGTAGCAGGGAAGCTTTCAGGGCCGGACGGCGGCTGGTCAGGAGGAGTAATTACTGCTGATCACCTCCTCAGAGGAGCGAGGAGGTCTGAATGTCTCTCTGCTTCTGCCTCTGTGGGTGAACACCTGCTTGCAGATGCATCTTCAAACCGGCCTCTCTGTATGCGGCCAGGACTGCTGCTGCTGCTCAACATGACTTATTAACAACTTGTTTTAGATTATTTATGCTTAGGTATGCAAACAAACCTCAGATCTGCAGCTCTTTTGAAAACTTTAAAAACACACATTCTGCCGCATTGACAAGTTTATTGCAGGAAGTTTAAAAAAGTTTGTCCTAAAACCATTTAATTCCATCAGAACTTGTGGCATGGGGGTTCTGCTGTGCATGTGGGTCACTTCAAGGTACCATGTGCTGTGAGCGGTTTGACATAAAAGAATCAAACAGGATTAACTGCAACATCTGTAAGGTGACCAACGGCAGCAATGAAGCAGGAAGCAGACGATCACGGCGTTTACTCAGCAGAGACGGGAAATCCTGTAATGTTCTAATCCAACCTGGATCACCGGAATATGCTGATCCAGATCAAATCTGAGTGTTCTTCAGTTCATGTTTGTTTACTGCTTTGTCTCAACGACACTTTTGTGTAACAGCCATTATGACTATGCAGGAGGAAAAAACTGCAGGTTTTGCATATTGTTTGTTCGGATTTGATCATTTTGAAATCTACAGTCCATTTTTTAATATCATAATTAGTCCAACGGACAGAACAAATTCAACCTCCAGTTGTATTCACCTTGGAAAGTGTTAAGTCACTTGACTGTGAACGGATGTCGCCTCAAGGTTCCAGTTGTTCACACCTGGACACAAGTCAGATTCAAAAGTGGGAACATCCATTTATCCATCCATCATCTCTCCATCCGTCCTCATCCACCCATTTATCCATCCATCATCTCTCCATCCGTCCCTCATCCATCCATCTATCCATCCATCATCTCTCCATCCGTCCCTCATCCATCCATCTATCCATCCATCATCCCTCCATCCATCCCTCATCCCTCCATCCATCCATCAATCATCCATCCATCCCTCTATCCATCATCCCTCCACTCATCCCTCATCCATCCCTCCGTCCATCCATCTATCCCTCATCCATCCATCCCTCCATCCATCCCCCATCCATCCATCCATCCCTCCATCCATCCTTCCATCCATACATCTATCCTTCCATCCATACATCTATCCCTCATCCATCCATCCATCCATCCATTCATCCATCCATCCATCCATCTATCCATCCCTCCCATCATCCCTCCATCCATCCATCCATCCATCATCCCTCAATCCATCCATCCATCCATCCATCCCCCATCCATCCATCCATCATCCATCCATTCATCCATTCAACCATCCATCCCTCCCATCATCCCTCCATCCATCCATCCATCCATCTATCCATCCATCCATCCCCCATCCATCCATCCATCATCCCTCCATCTATCCATCATCCCTCCATCCATCCATCCATCCATCCATCCATCCATCCATCCATCCATCCACCATTATTTATATTCAAGTGCTGGAAGCTCCGTGCTAACGCTAGCGGACCGCCAATTATTGATGACGTCATCGAATGAAAGTCACGTCTGAAATATTTACACAATTTTTTCATCACCGTCTGTTTGGAGCAAGCAAGGAGGGATAAAGGAACAGGGAGGGCTAAGGGAGAGGGAGAAGGGGAGTATTCGGATCGGGCCGAACAATGGTTCTACTCTGTTTTTTTCTGGTGACAGAGTTTCTCTTTCTATCTCTGAGCGAGCGCCTAGCCACCCTCCTCAAAGTAAATTCTATGTCTGAGCTGCCGAGGCATCCGATTTGGAAATTGCACCGGCACCTTTTGAGCTGTCCTGCAGATGGTGGGCTCACAGGGTAAAAGGGACCATACATCCCAAAACATTACCTTTACCGGCAGATCACAATATACATTAAGGTTTGCAGGTGAATGCAGCCAAATTTACCAAAATGTCGGACAAAAGAAACTCGTTATTACCTTTAACGAGGAAAATTGAAAGGTTGTAGTTTTGGTTTTAATCCATGCGCTCCATTAAAGCTGCATTCACACCAAATGTGATTCCTGTATCAGGAGGGGCCAGTTTCCATGTTAACTCAGTGTACAGACATGATTTTAAACATCGGACGTGGTCAGAGTTAAAAATCTAAACTTTGGCCAGGTTGATTTATTGCATCATTACTTTAGAAGGTTAATGAAGGTTGAATAGAGCTACAGGTATGCTCATAAGTTTACATACTCTGGAAGAATCGATGAATTCTAGGCTATTTTTCAGAGAATGAATGAAAAGACAGAAATGTTTTTTCCACTCTTAGTTAGTGGTTGAATTAAGCTATTTATTGTTAAACAGTGTTGACTCTTTTTAAATCAAAATGACAACAGAAACTTCCTAAATGACCCTAATAAATCCCCCAGTTCTTTTTTTTTTTTTGAACTTTTTATTTTCAGTTTTTCAAACAACACAAACAAAACAAACAACACAAACAGAGCAAACAACACAAACAAAACATTCCCAATGACGAGATTTGTTCAACAGTGTATCCAGAGTATGTCACAAGACAGGGCTATTAAACCATAACAGGCAGGAAATATTTAAATAGAGTAGATATATAAACAGAGTTACAAAAAAAAAAAACACACACAAAATGATTCACAACCCAAAATAAAGTTTAACCATGTGCCATCTTTGATCAAAAACATTCATTTTTATTTGTAAGGATGCTGTTATTTTTTCCATTGTGTAAACTTGTTTTACTCTCTGTTTCCATTCATTTACCGAAGGTGGTGTAATATTTTTCCAATTGGCAGTTATACTTTTCTTAGCAACCAAAATTAATATATGCAAAATATATGCTAAATCCGGATGAAAGTCAGAAGGTATATAACCAAGTAAATAAAACAGAGGATTATCAGGAATCTCTCGTTTTACAATGTTCTTAATTTCCTCCTTAATACCTTTCCAATATCCAGTAATTACAGGACAGTCAAAAAAGATGTGTGTGTGATCCCCTATTTTCCCACAGTTTCTCCAGCACAGGGCTGCTGTTGGATCTTTAACAAAAGTAGAAATTATAGATGGAGAATGAAAAAACCTAATTTTTACTTTCCAATCAAATTCTTTCCATAATTGACTATTTACACCTTTGTGGCTGCCCTCACACAGTTTGTCCCATTTTTTGTCTTCTATTATTGAATTAGTTTCCAATTCCCATTTTTCTTTTATATTGTTAGTATTCTGGCTGGAGGCTGCTTTAAGTCTTTTATATAAATTAGAGACATGTCTCTGTGTCGGAGTTTTTTTTTCTGTTATTGTAATAAAATACTGTTTTATTTCATTTGGGATTTTGGTAATTCTAGCTCTTTCTTTATGGTTTGTGATATAGTGCCTAATCTGTAAATATCTATAGAAATCATTAGAGGGAAGGTCGAACTGTTCCTGGAGTTGTGAAAAAGATTTAAGTGCTGTTCCATCATACAACTGATTAAAGATGGTAAGGCCTTGAACAGCCCACCTCTTAAAGCCATGATCCCATGATGGAGAGAAGTCTGTAGTGCCTACAATAGGCATAGCTCTGGAGAATGACCCTGTGTCTTTCAGCATTTTTTTTACTTCTGTCCATATCTTTAAAGTATGTTTAATCCTTTCATTTCCAGCTTTGATTTTATTAATCCTCTTCTGGTTAGTGAAGGGGAGAGTGGATAGTCGAATACCTTTAGTTTCACCCTGTTCTACTTGAGTCCATCTTACTTCCTCATCCTCTCTTATCCAGGTCACTACTGCTGCCAACTGAGTTGCCCAATAATAAAGTTTTAAGTTTGGTAATGCTAATCCTCCTTTATTTTTTGGCAAAAATAATGTTTTCAGTTTAATTCTGGGTCTTTTACGTTGCCATATAAATTGAGAAACAAGTTTATTTAACATAGTAAAAGTTGTGGCAGGGATTTTAATAGGCAGTGATTGGAATAAAAATAGAAGACGAGGGAGTATGTTCATTCGAACAGCCTCCACTCGACCCAATAAGGACAGAGGCAGAATTTCCCAGCGTGCCAAGTCACTTCTAATCTGTTTTATTAATTTATTATAGTTGGCATCATACAGCTGTGTAGATTGAGGAGTAAGAATAATTCCCAGGTATCTGAATCCCTGTTTTGACCAATGGTATTTCACAAGACCATTAAGCTGATTTGGCCACTTTCCAGATGTCATTATTGCTTCAGATTTGGTTTGATTACTTTTATAAACCAGAAATCCCCCAGTTCTTAAGACCTTGTATTTGCTCCTTTTGCATCAGTAACATCTTGAATTCTCTTGTGGTCGTTGTGGATGAAGTTCTTCATGTTCTCTCATGGTAAAATAGTCCATTCTTCTTAAAGGAAACTCCAAGTTCCTTTCAATTCTTGGTCTGTCTTGCTCTAACTGTCCGTCTGAGATCTCCTCAGAGTGGATCAATAATATTGAGGTCAGGAGTCACTCCAGAACCTTCACCTTGTTCTGCTGGAACCAATGACAGCTGGACTTGTTCTTGTGTTCTGGATCCTTGTTGAAATGTCCAAGTGTGTCCTCTGTACATCCTCTGAGCTGAAGAGTGACAGTTTTCCTCCAGTTTCTTCTGTCCTGCATTCATCAATTCTGACCAAGTTTCCTGAGTCTTTGTAGCTCACACACCCCAAACCATCAGCGATCCACCTCCGTGTTTGACAGTAGGGATAGTGTTACTGTCAGCATAGGTCTTGTTGACTCCTCTCCAATGTAGCCTTTATAGTTAAGAACAAAAAAAAACCTTTTTCTTCAGTCAGCCCCCCAGCCCCAGAAAAAGAAAAACTTTGATGTAGTTTCGATAAGGAAGATCAGCTGTTTTCTCTTCATAGTGCCTTAGGCCGCCATCACTCTCACTTCATTATCCAGCTCACTGCTTAGCTCTTTTATATACAGGCTGGTCAATATCCATTTCCTTTACTGTAAATTTCACCATCCTTCATGTCTTCTCATGCAGGCCCTCATGAAACCCCTCCTCCCTCCACCCCATTCTCCACCTCTTCAGCCCTGATGATGCATCATCAGCTCCATCAGCATCGCGACTCTCCGGTCTCTTCACCTGATCTGAGCTTTATAATATCCTATTATTAATGTAAATCTTTCTTTCATTGTTCTATGATTTTTGTTTATTAAAATGCTTCTATATAAACTCAATGCAGTATAGAAAAATAGCATGATACTCAAATCTTTATTCATAAAATCCGCCTAAAACATTATCTAAGTTGATATTTGTTAACATTCTGACTTTTTCAAACCTGTGAGACTTGATGCAGTTTCCTTCATAAATACAAACCCTGGAGTTACTGTGTCGGGATGGGACATTGCTGCTCACAAACGGTGGTCTTACACAAGCAAAAAGGCCAAAGAAGGATTCTTTTCCACATTTCCAGCCTCATCTGAATAGAAGCATAGAAGCAGACTCAAGCAGACAGTTAGTGTCAAAGCTACGTATCAGTCGTTTGAAATGGTATAAAATGACAGGAGACTTTCTTTAAGTGCATCTATATGAATTCTTATGAATCTTATATCTATTACAAATGTTGTCATAAAATCTCTTTATATAGTAAATGTCCCCCACAGTTGCACATTTGGTAATTCATCCAAATTCAATATTTATGCAAAGTATCATGGCTGCATGGTTTAAGTTTGCATAAAATCCTGCATCGCTTGAATATTTGTTTTATTCATAAATGGCAACCATTGCATTCAAACTGATTCACTCACCTTTCTTCAGGTTTTGCATAACCATTAAAATAAAATAGCCTCCAGGTTTCCTCAGCTGACGTGAAGAGGCTGATTCCTCTCACTAACCTCACAGTGCACGGGTTAAGGTAAACTCTGACCCTGACTAGGATCGCCCCACCCACATGTTAGTCTTCTAAGTTGTATTTGGTTAACCCTTTAACACCAGAGCTCCAGTGTTTATGTTCTTTGATATACTGCAACTTTTCAAGCATTAACATGATATGTATGTTAAAGATTTTGTGCTTAAGCATCACCGGTGACTAGGGTTGGGCTCCGAAATTTGGTTTCAAGTAGGAATCGTTACGATTTACGCAGTCCTACTGAAACCTAAAGAAGCTATTTCTTTCTTCCGCATTTCGGTGCTTAGTTGAAGATCTATTTGTCTTAGGACATGTCAATCACTTCTACTCTGTTCAGCACTTTGAAGTTCTACCCAATCCTTCGGCCTTTCCTGTGAAAGTGGGCGGGCTCATGTAAGACTGCTGATGAGGCGAGCACGAGAGCCTGCAGCGCTCGAATGTCTGGCTGCATTTCACAGCAGATCACTGAGGCTTCACAGGTCGCTGCGTCGCATCATCCAATCAGGAACTCAGCTTTGGGCATGTGACGTGTTCAGTGACCATATCAGCAGGTAAAATACTAAACCAATACGAACGTTTTGTCTTGTTGCAGCGCGGTGGTTCTCTGGCTGCAGCCAGCCTCCCGGATTTCAGCGGAGCTCGCTCAATACGCCGGCAGACAGAGAGCCACTGCGGGGGCAGCCTGCTCGGGTCTCCTGAACTGTGATCTTTTTAGGTGACACAACAATAAAAAAGGTTTCCCTATTTTCCCCCTCCAACGGTGGTCAACCTTCAAACTCAGTCACAGAGACACAGAAACACTGTAGAAGCGACTGTCATCCAGACACACCCCTCAAGAGAGATAGAAGCCACGACAGCGAGAAAATCTATGAAGGATTTCATTTTTTTTTTTTTGTAGATTTTTGTAGAACTCTTCAAAATAAATAATCCTGATCTTTCCACATCATCCGTGCCTTCCATTCATTGGAAGTTTTATTACAGACACCCACACACAGCCACGGTGTCTAGGTCAGGATCACATGTTCGAATTCGCCGCGTGGTGAAAGAGGGGCGGGTCACCGGTTTGCAGCTCGGAGGTTGTGGAGTTCCAATTTAATAGGAACAGCCAACACGTCAAATAATGACTGAGCTCATTACATCAATTTTTGGCACGGAGGTCTTAATAATGCATCAACATGTGACAACTTAGGAATGAAAACGTGTTGATTTGGGAAGATATAGTTATTATTTTTTATTACTGAAGTACAGAAATTGGCACTGATTAGAAACCTAAACCAAAATAAAAGAACCGCTTTTGCAATGGAACTGAATAAAACCCAATTGGTGCCCAACCTTAACGGTGATGCCTCAAGTGTTAACGGGTTAAAGTGAAAGAAATGAACCACTTGGTTTAATGCAGTCTGCTGTGGATCACTAGGTTTATACAATGTTCTGATTCTGGGGAACATCCACTGACTAATGTGTGCAAAAGATACTAACACACAGCAAAAACATTTTCAAACATTTGTTTTGGTCGTCTTATGAAGATGATTTGGCACAAACACTGAAACTTTCTTCACTATTTAAATCATCTGTGGAGAAATTCTCCTCCCAGCTTCGTTGTTTGCAGGCCGTGGTCTGACCAGCCGGACTCATTACTGATCCACACTGTAAGCCGCTCACGGAGCAGACTCGCAGCAGACAAATTGGCTCTTTACTCAAAGTGTCATGTCATCTGTTTGAAAAATGGTTTGTTGCTGTTTCAGCCTTTAGGTTCTAATGCAGGTTAGTAACATTAGAACAGATTTTCTTCAGAGCTTCTTCTCTGATCCTCACTGTTGAGGAGCTGTGTTTACTGTCACACGCTTGGCGGTGTACTGAACTCCACAAAAACAAAAGTGTTTTGAAGAAAGCACATTGTTATTACTGGGTAGCAAATTGCTAAATTTGTAGTTTTAAAACCCAAGTTCAAAGTAGAATCCCTGAAGGATTACTGCTAAACCCAAATTTCCTTCTGTTTTCCTCCGTCTTGCTTCCATGCCGTTTTTCTCAGTATTTCCTATCATTCTACTCGTCCTCAGTACCACCTACATTATATGCTCGCTTACCAGAAGCTGGAGATAATGAAGCTGGTTTCAAAAGAGAGCTGCAACTTTCCATATATTAGGCCATATGAATCATAGCAGTGACAGCCAGAGACCTCAGTGTAATGACCCTCCTTCATGTGGGTTCCTCACAGCCAGGCCTCGATGCACGTACAGATGCAATTACTTAAGGAAGACATGCTTTTCATGTGGTGCAAGCTTCCCAGAGATTCATTTACTGCTTCTTTCAGCTGGACTTTTATCAGTCTGAGAGTTTTCTGGGCGTAACACACTGTTAGACCATCATTCTACAATGAGAAATGTTCCTGACATTTAATTTCCACTTCTGAAAAAAGGCAAACACATCCATACATGCTGGCAATTCTGTGTGACCCTGTAGGAAATCCATCTCTGTAAAATTACAGTTTCATCTAACTCTTCCTGGAGTCAGTGCGGTTAGCTGAAGTTCTCATTTTTCACATTGCAGAGAGCGCACAAAACCGGAGACATTGTGAGCTTGTTAATGAGGAAAACTGATTTTATTGAGGAGAACATAATGAAACCTGCATTTGTCAATGAAAAGGTCAGATTTAAACTGCAGAGTCAGAAGCTGACGGTGAAAGGTTTTTCATGGTTATTAACTGACAGTCAAACATCTTCACACCTGTGGTTCATTATATATTAGTTCAGTCATTAGTTTGAGAAAAGTCAATAAATCCACAGTTCCGTCACATTCTGGGGCTTTTCTGGATGCTGATCTGTTTGGAACCTTATGAGAAACAACTTTTAAAGGGAATAAAATGTTCTCTGTTAAACACTTTCATGAAACATTTCATCTCGAAGTGGAAACTTTCTGTCTGCTGCTTCAGATTGGATTCTGCTTTGACACGGGAAGCAGCAGAAAATTCTGGGAGTTTGAGAGTTTCAAAGCCTTCAACCACAGAGGGAAAGTTCTCTCTGGTCGTGAGGACTGCAGGTAAAGGAGAAAACCAAGCAGAGCAGAAGTAAATGCACTGCTATTTGAATGGAAAAACTGGAATAAATGACCATAAAACTGGAATAAAACGGTCTCTAGAACTGCTTTCTCTGTGGAAAGTCAGGATGAGTCGGGGCAGTGGTTCTGACTGATGAAGGCAGAACAAAAACCACTGGATGGACTCGCCCCTCCCCTTGGTTTTGTTTCCACCTTAGACATGTAGGACCCTTGGTGGGGGGGTGCTTGGACATCACTGCCAGCAAACAGTCGATGTCCTTTCAGTGCCCCTCCCGCCAATTTTAACCGCACCATAGACATGTAGGGCCGCTGGTGGGAGGGTGACGGGGCATCTCTGCGAGAAATCAGGAGATGCCCTGTTAAGGCCTTCTCACCAATTTTGACTGCACCCCTTTAGCACACACACCTCTAACACCACAAACATACACTCTAACAAGCAAACACGCTCGCATCACACAAGGAAGGTGGGACCTCCGACCTTCTGTCCCCTACCCCGTCCCAGGCGGGGGGGGACCCTTGGCCTGGTGGTCTAGTCTCCACGTCGAGAGTGGGATCCCCGAGATTTAAGATCTAGAAGGGGATCAACCTACATCGGAGCCTGGGGGTGTCCAGGTCTCGGTGGTGCGGGTTCTGGTCCCTGTTCTTGAAAACTAGTCCTCTCCTTAACTCCATCAGTGGGTGTGCCTGGTCGGGCCTTGTTAACATCGCTCCTCCGGGACCTCCGTTTCTCTTGGGTGCCCCTCTCCTCGGATCCGGCCCCCGGGCCTTGACTTTGACACATGTGGTTTAGGGTATCATTGAATTTGTCCAGAGTTGTTTCAGTTCAGGATAACTGCTGCTGTCCAACTTTCAATAGCTTTACATACATTCCAGTACTACGTCCAGCAACTATCACTTTTCATAACCCCCCCCAACCTCCCAGTGTTACTTTTGAGCATCAGGTCATCAGTTCAAGGCATGCCGATGAAATTGGCTCCTGGCACCAAACAGCATTATTAACTTTCAGCTCAGGAGCGATATTTCTCCTTGCTGGGAGCTGCAGGGCTGCTCCACTGATGTTCAGATGCTCAAATCACATACAAACACGAGTTTCTCTCATTTAGGACGACAACAGCAGTGCAGAGTGATTAGTGGCTGTGAGAGTCTGGCAGAAGCAGCCAGCTACACCTCCAGGCCAACAAACAAGAAGATCTGAACGTAAGAAAACAAGCAGGCCTTTGTTCCTCCACAAGCATTTGCTCGATTGTTTGTCTTCTGTTAATACGAATACCTCTTCCAGTGATGATCTTCACTAAACGTGGTCTCTTTCCCCTTTTCTCATTTATTTTTGCTGATGTCACATAAATGAGGACTAATTAACCAGGATGAAAAAAGTCCAGAATCAAAGGAGGTCACGTACTGAAAGACATTTTTCTGGTTGATAACAATGATGTGATTGACACCAGACGACCTGAAGGCTCTTGAGAGTCCTCAGATCTTGTGGGAGGATAATGGTTCACTGGTGGAACAAGATATTTGAAGAGCCTGTCACTACCAGCTCACAAGTAGGTGCAAGTAAAAACTTTGGCTTCCTTCCAGAAACGAAGCAGTTGCAGAAATTGGCAGGCAGGAATTGTTGGTGGATGTGGATTACTTCACAGCGTTTGGGTGTGCATGATTTCAGAACAAGTAATTACTAAAGCACTAATTCCCTGTAATTCTAGATTAATGTTTTGCTGGTGGTTAATAAAAGAAGTCTGCCAATAACAATCAGCATCTTGTTGTTTTCAAATGCAGCAAGCCTGAACTTGAAAATATGTCCTAAACAACATCAGATCTCTTCACATCAAGCATTATATTTACAAGTTTTCTTCTTCATGTCAGTGCAGATTGCTCTGGGATTGCAACACTTTGATTTCAACGTTTACATTCCAATCCCTTTCAAAGCAAAAGAAACGTTTTCATGGTTTGCAAAAGTATATCCTTCATTTTGCAACTGCTGCCCTGAACTCTGAGGCCATGGTTCTGGACCAGAGAAAGGTAGTTTGTCCTCTCTCGGTGGGTGGAGTGCTCCTGCCTCAGGTGGAGGAGTTTAAATATCTTGGGGTCTTGTTCACGAGTGATGGAAGATCGGAGCGTGAGATTCAGAGGTGGAGTGGATTGGAGCGGCGTCCACCATGTTGCGGTTGCTGGGCGCTCCCTTAGAGATAGTGTGAGAAGCTCGGTCACCCGGAGAGAGGTTGGAGTAGATCCACTCACTCCTGGCTTCTCCTAGTGAATGGAGTTTGCTCAGGTGGCCTGAAGAGCTCATCTGTCATCAGCTGAGAAAGATGAGTGATGGTGGTGTGTTTGTTTCACACATCAAAACAAACATGCCAATGACGTGTGACATGTGTGTTAACCCTTTAAACCCGGAGCTCCAGTGTTTATGTTCTTTGATTTACTGTAGTTTTTGAACCCTTAACATGATAATTAAAGTATTGGAATTATCATGTTAATGCTTTAAAAGTTACAGTATTTTAAAGATTCTTTGTTTAAACGTTACTGGCTACGCCTCAGGTGATAAATCAGGAGTGTCAAACTCAATCACACAAGGGGTCAAAATCCAAGACACACCTTAGGTCGTTGGCTGAACAGGATAAACACTTATTGAACACTTTAAAACTACAGTTTTAAAACCTTACATTTTTATCATTATTATGAACTAGATATATAGCATTACCTGTGATAATGCTAGTGTGAATGCTGTAAGCTGAATTTGGCCGCTGAAGATGCTGAAATTGATAGCCAGCAAAATATTAGCTAAATGCCAAAGTAGAAGGAAAACAAAAAAAAAAAAGAAAAACTTAGGCTAGCCAAAACAGCTACCATGTAGCTGAAATATTAGCTAATCTTCAAAAATAGCCTAAAAAATCTAAGTAAATGCTAAAATAGTCTAAAAAGCTAGCAGAATGCTATTTTTTATAACTTTAAAACTGTAACTTTTTAACATAATTATGAATAATAAAAAGACAGGAATATTATTCCAGAATAAATCAATTTAAACCTTAAATAACTTTCAGTATTTTACTCTCCATAAAAATATATTTAGTCAAAATCATACAAGTTAGAAATAAGCGCAAGATAACTTTGGGCCATTAATAACAATAAAATAGAATGATCTGGAGGGCCGGATAGAATTACCAGGAGGGCCGGATCCGGCCCCCGGGCCTTGACTTTGACTCGTGGGTTAAAAGTACATGACATAATATGGATTCCAGAGCAGGAACATGTGATGGTGGATTAGAGATTGTCAAATGTTTGAGCTAACATGAATGAAGCAAAGACCAGAGAGTCTTGAGAAAAGTTGTTTGGTGCAGAAAACCCATCAGCAGTCACAGCACTTCTCCACCTTGTTAATTATTTCTCGCCCCTGTATTTCACACCTGCCGGGGAAGGCAGCCGAGCCGAGGCATGATTGATGTCTGCTGTGAGGTGTGGCTGCACAATGGCCTTCTTCTGCTGCGTTTTTCCACACGCGTCGCTGGAAGGCCTCTTCAGATGATTCTGCCACTCCCTGAGCTGGAAGAAGAAAGTCATCAGAGCGAGGCCAGGTAGCGCACACTCACCAGGGTCTGCACGTTTCAGTAATGAACTGACATGACGCTGCAGAGGAACACTTTTCAAATGCAACAACACCACCGATGAGTGTCAAATCTAAACTTTTGGAAGATTGTTAATGAAAAATGTGATACTATTGATTAACTATGAATTTAATATTTAATATTAGTCATTAAAAATGTGGATAAAAAAACAATTAGGTTGAATCAGAATTTCTTGCTTACCCTAATGGCTTCTCTCTATCCTCACATTTATCCTTCCTAGTAGAGAAATATGGGAAAAAAGTGTCTCAAATTTGGTTGTTACTGCTGCTTAACGATGTCATCAGTAGTCGCCGGTCATTTACACAGCTGCCAGCGCTTGGAAAATACAAAACAACATTGGTCACATGACTGTAACACCTGGTTCACACTGGACACGGAAGCACCAGGACGGAGGCCGCTTCCATTTGGCGCCCTTGTTAACCTATGGTGTGGTTCACACCAGGCGTGGTGCACCGCCGTCCTCCGTGGAAGACTCGTGCCACGCAGTGGATCGTTTCACTGTCTTGTCTATTTTGTGCACGAGCCGCGAGCGATCATCGTCAGTTCTGATGGAAAGATGTGTTAAGATACATGAGAAAATCTGGTTTACTTTCAAAATATAACCAATTTTTCACAACAAAACGCAGCGATTAACAAATGCTTTGTATCTCAACAGACTGTAGAGATGAAAATAAACATACTTACACACTTCACACATAAGCACACTTCTCTCTGTGTGTCTCAACAACAGATGAAGAAGTGTTGATCTACTAACTACTTGCTTCTTCTTAGCAGAAACATGGGGTCATATTTTTAGGTTATTAATTTACCCATGATGGCAAAAACAAAAAAGCTCTAGCAGAATCGCCCGTCGACCATTGCGGAAAAATGCGTGTCTGGTGTGAATTGCAGGAGAGAGCGGACGGCGCGCGGTCTCTGCTTCACGCCGCTCTGTGGCACTTCTACGTCCAATGTGAGCCTAGTGTAAAAAGACATGCAAAACCTCAGATAAGTTTCACATTGTTCAATAAAACACTTAATTCGATTGCAAACTTCTGTCTTTCAGAGCTCACCCATATGAAGAAATGTGTTTTTCCTCCACTCACCAGTGTGACTCAAAACACTCTACCGGCAGATACAGCATCTCCTTAAAAAAATCCTTTTTAGACACCACTACAGCTTCAGATGTCCCTTCAACTGGAGCAATAAAGAGGAGACAGAGGGGTAGGGAACCAATTTGGATTAGGCTGTAAATTAGCAGAGGTGTCAAACTCAATCACACAGGGCGCTAAAATCCAAAACACACCTTAGGTCGTGGGCCGAACAGGATAAACATTTATTAAACACACTAAAACTAAACTTTTAAAGATGTTAAACTTTAAAAATGTAGCTTTTTAGCATAACTATGAATAAAAGCAGGCAGGAATATTTTTTTTTTCAGGAACTGAGACAAGGATCATTGTAAGTGACACCAGCACAAGATAACATCGGGCTGTTGATAACAATAACGTAAAATAATCTGGAGCGCCAGATGGAATTACCCGGCGGGGCGGATCTGGCCCCCCGGCCTTGACTTTGATCAATGGTAAAATGATGGATAAGATGATTTAATGCTTACAGATTTTTAGCTCTGAAAACAAACCAGGTTCCCAGTGTTCCTGTCAATCTTTTATTTACAAAAAACCCTTTATTTGGAGAGTTCTCGTACAGACTATTTGTCAGAAAGAGAAACACAAACAGGATGAACAAAAACAAAAAAAATGTTGAATGTTATCAGGCTTTGTGCTCTATCAAATGTATTTTTATAGATGGTGACTCACTGAAACGTCTGCTTCATGTTTCCCTTCAGTCCAGCAGTAATTTCACCTGAAAGTGTGACCTCATCACGCCACCTCTGTTGAGTTTTAGCACTCTGTATTTTTGATTGAACTTCTCTCCCGGCACTCTCGGCCTTTGTGCTCTTTGCTCCGCTAACCTTTGTCTGCACAGCCAACAGCACAATGACGGATGTTTGAGGTGGAACTAATCCCAGCAGGTTAGACCGCAGTGTTGTGACCAAAGAAACACTGACAGAGAGAAATGACTAACGCTCGCCGTTGAAGGCAAACTAAGGTGCGTCTGACTCAGCTCCACCTGAACGGCGAGGTTTGTTGGAGTCACATCACCACTGGTTAACACTGGAACAGTTTTTGGAGACGGCACCTGTGTCCTTAATTACTGTAACACAAGTTCATGAGCAGAGGATGTCTTTAGTTTTACTATCAACTATAATTGTAAGGTTTTTTTAGGGGAACATTTTTATAAGCATTCTACCACATTAAAGTCATTTGTGTTATTTTCATGTAAAACAGAAAAATAAGGATGTGTAGCGCATGAAAATGTTGGTAAAGTTTGGTTAAAATGGGCTCATTTCTTTTAGTTTTGAAGACTTGTTTTTTTTTTCTTCTAAACTTGTCCTGTCCATCAGCTGAGCCAACAGATGTGGGCTGAGAGCCTCTTGGGCAGATTTTACTGTCACAACAGGAGTTTATTGAGTATAAACCCCTGTTGTGTTCAGTGCTAAACTTCATTGTCCTGCAGACCATGTGACCTTAAAGCCCATGTGTCAAAGTCAAGGCCCGGGGGCCGCATCCGGCCCTCCAGGTAATTCTATCCGGCCCTCCAGGTAATTCTATCCGGCCCTCCAGATCATTTCATTTTATTCTTATTAATGACCCGATGTTATCTTGCAATTATTTCTAACTTGTATAATTTTGACTAAATATGTTTTTATGGAGAGTAAAATGCTGAAATTTAATTAAGGTTTAAGTTGATTTATTCTGGAATAATATTCCTGCCTTTTTATTATTCATAATTATGTTAAAAAGTTACAATTTTATAGTTTTAAAAGTTGTCATTCTTCTAGCTTTTTGGACTATTTTAGCATTTACTAAAAAAAATTTAGGCAATTTTGGAGTTTAGGTAATATTTCAGCTACATGCTAGCTGTTTTGGCTAACCTAGGTTTTTTTTTTT
>NC_050533.1:25649249-25658347 GCF_002922805.2 Oryzias melastigma
AGCTAATATTTTAGCTGGATATTAGCCTCAGCATTTTCAGTTATTAACTTCAGTGATTTCAGCTATCAATTTCAGTATCTGCAGCTATCAGCACTAGCATCTTTTTGGACTATTTTAGCATTTACTAAGATTTTTTTAGGCTAATTTGGAGTTTAGGTAATATTTCAGCTACATGCTAGCTGTTTGGGCTCACCTAAGTTTTCTTTTCTTTTTTTAAGTTTTCAAAGCTATTTGGAATTTAGCTGATATTTTAGCTGCACATGAGCCTCAGTGTTCTCAGTTATTAGCTTCAGCAACTTCAGCTATCAGCACTAGAATCTTTAAATTCAACTTACAGCATTCTAGTTTTATGTTTACGTCCGCACTGTCTATCTATGCTTGTTTTAAATTAAAATCTTTTTACTTTCTTTTCATTTTATTTTATTGATCACATTTTTACTATTTCCTTTGATTGTTTCATTTACTGTTTTATGTAAAGCACTTTGAATTGTCTCTGTACATGAAATGTGCTATACAAATAAGCTTGCCTTGCCTTGCCTAGTTCATAATTATGTTAAAAAGTTAGGGTTTTATAGTTTAAAAGTTTAGTTCTAGAGTGTTCAATAAATGTTTATCCTGTTCAGCCCGCGACCTAAGATGTGTTTTGGATTTTGGCCCCCTGTGTGATTGAGTTTGACACCCCTGCCTCAAGGGAAAGAAGAGGGCGTATAAATTGTGTTTGTACTTTCTACATTGCTGTTTGTTTTCAGATATTTTCAGGAAAACCACAGAACTGTTTCCTCTTCTCCGAATAGTGTCACACATCAGTAGACACTCTGCTGAGTCTGTTGGAGTCGAGTTCTGTCTACAAACTAATAGAGGTCCAAACACAGTCAGTCTGGTTTCTCTGAGCGATGAATAAAAAGCCAGATGTAGATACCAGAGCTGCTGAGAGACGGCAGCTGCTCACACACGGTCTGCAGAATATTACAACTTTGGCAAAACCTTGTCCAAAATATTTATTATCTTACAAATTAAATGAGAAGCTTTTTTTGTTGGTAATGTCTGCTATCTTATAAAAAAAAAATCTAGGCATATCATGGAATTACAGCTCTAAGACTCAGAATAAAAATCCAAGTTTCTTGTCTTGCAACTATTTTTTGGATGTCCAATAAAAACTCTGATAATAAGTGAAAGGTTGAAATGACAGCCATGTCAGTGAAGGATCATCCTGATAGCAGAGATTGATCAATGGTTGTCATTGCAGTGCTCAGTTCAGCAACTTGTCCCAGAGCACAATCCCTCAAAACGAAACGTCTTCTTTTTTAAAGATGCAGAATTTCTTCCATGTACAGAGTCCATAAATGTGAGTTCATAAAGGAGCAAATAAAGGCATTTCACCTATTTCAGTTTTACTTTCAAAAACAAGGATCCCTCCACTCTGTGTAAACCAACATGGATTATTCATCAAACATTCATCAAACATCCCCAAAAGTTCCAGGTAATAAGACAGGAAACGCATTGCCCTCTTTAACCTTCAAAATAAAAGTAGGACACGATTGTCAACTTCAAATCTTACCCAGAATTCATTGCTCACATTCTACAATCATATTGACTTGGACCAGCATAACTGATCACAGAGCCACCGGTCCTGTTTGCACACCCATCAGGATTCCAGCAACAAACTAATGATTTCCTGCGTTTATTATGAATTCCAGGTTTAGCCGATACTCTGTATACAGACTAGACTAATAATAACTAGACTAGAATAACTAGACTAACTTATCATGTGTTGTCATACTTTGGATCGATTTTTTTACGACAAATACTTTTTATTGGGTTAATTATATCAGGTAAAAATCACCCGTCAAAACTGAATGTGTAGCTTTTTACAATGAAAGTGTTGTAGGGTTAATGATGGTTGTCAGCATTTCAAATAAATACCACAAAAATGTTTATGTTTCTGTGTGGATTATTACGGAAACCGAAAACGGTCTGCCTTACTTTTTCTTTTGGCTCGTTTTCTCGTGATAACAAGATAATATGTCGCTATCACGAGAAAATTGACATAATTTTCTTGAGAAAACGAGATAATAACTTATTATAACGAGAAAACGAACTTGGTTTTCTCTTATAATAAGATAGTGGATCTCGTTATAACAAGAAAACGATTAAAAACAAAAAGTAAGGCAGGCCATTTTGGGCTTCCGTAGATTATTAATAATGAATAAAAGATTACGTTTTCTTACCAAAGTTATTCATATCAAAGCTGACTTCTTGCTACAAAGCTAGATTACTGAACATATCTTCCATGAAGAACCTTAAAAGAATTCAGCTACTGTCAAAAAGAAAAGTAATACCTGTACAACAACGGCTACACTAAAATATATCTTCATCAAAAGTTTGAGTTTTGGCTAAATTTATTTAGACTTGTAGTATAATTCTAAGAATAAACAAAGTACTGAACATATGAACTTGTAGTTTATCTCTAATAAGTACATAGCAAGTAAACTATCCTAAGGTTAGTTTAAAAAAGTATATTTAAAATAAACTCAAGTACACTTATTTTTGGTAAGGGTATTAACAGCCAATGAGAACCTTTATCTCCACAAAATGTTGCCATCTGAAACTCTCCACAAACTACACTTGTGATTGAATATCTATGTACAATCTTCATACAAAGGAATAGATTTTGTTTTTTGTCAATGGTATTTGTGTGAATACTTGGTAAGCATTCTCACTATTGTGATTCTCATGCTACTTTCCATATGTTTTTTACTGTTAAAATCACACTTTCAGGAATCTGGGTATCAAAACGTTCAGCTCGTTCAGGACATTACTGCTTGTACTTTTGGAATTTGTAAACTTTATAGTTTTTGAAATATTTAGCAAAATATGTCATAGGAAAATGAATGAAAAATTGCTCAAATTCTTCAAAAACTTTGTGCTGATGAACTCATGGAGTTTCAGTCAGACACCATTCAAACTTTACAATGTTCATTGACCTAAACACAGTTTTTGCAGCTGAAACTGCAGATCAAACAAGAAGTTGTAACGTCTTGTCAGTTTTACTGAAAGGTGAGTTTCTGAGTTTAAAATAGAAAAATGAAGCCAATGTTTGAAAAAAATCTCACAACTTCACTAGAAAGTCAGAATTCAGCTGCACAACACAAGTGAAATCATTTATAAATGACTGTTCAGTCAGTTCTCTATCAATGCATGAACTCAAGTTTATAAAATGTTTGGTTTTTCAATTATTTATGAAGCTGTTCCTAAAAATGACTGCTCATTGTGGGTTTTTCTCAAAGCTCTGTGGTCCAGAGTCGTACTCAGCTCAGACGGACACTCGTGAAGTGAACTCTTTGGTAGAACGTGATCTGAAATGGCCAAATAAAGGCATTCCAGGAGAAAGGCGAGGGAAGACGGAGCCAGTTTCAGAGTCAGTTTGTGAACAGCAGCAGTAGTTGAGCAGTCCAGTAAATCCTTCAGGGTTTAAGTGTGATTCTGAAGGGGTTTTGGAGGGACGGGCTGACACCCCTTCCTCTGGATCCTCTTTGTTTTAAGCGTTCAGCGGTGGACAGAATGGAGCTGAGAGGCCGGCCAAGTGCTTAGCCACACAGTTGTGAAAACATACAGACGCCGGCGCCACGGATCTCTCTGCGCTTTTTTGGCCAAAACCAAAAAAAGCTCTGCTTGATACGGAGGCACCAGAGGCGCTGCAGGATGAAGAGAGAATGAAGATGAGGGGGTTGAAATTGAGGAAGATTAGGGTCCGTGGCTTAATGGGGTTTTGGAGGGGGAGCTTAGCGCCTTTAAAGGGGGGCGGGGGGTCTGGAGACGTCTGCAGAGTGGCGCTCCTGTCAAAACAAGCTATCGTGAGAATGGAAGGTCCGGATAAGAAGAGGAGAAACGCTGCCCGCAGCAAAAAATGACCTGCAGTCTAGCTGACAAACACGGCTTTTTACACAAAACGATTCATCAAATAAACACTAGTCCACAAAAACACTGTACTAGTGTTTTATTTTTTGTGTTTAAGGTATTGAACCGAAGCAAAGCAATTTTTGTTCTGTTATTCTTCTACCTTTAGTTTAAATGTTTCTTGTTTGACATAAACTTTTGCCAGAGTGTCATTGATAGAAAATCCTGCAAACCTAATGATTTACGTTCTTATATTTTTTGATGCTGAACTGCACATCTGTAATGTCTACCGTGAAGAATTGTTGGTGCAGTAACACGTTTATCAGAATATACAGCTGATGTCATTTCTTATTGCAGAGATACTAAAACATTTTTGAGTGACGTAATGTTTTATATTTAGCAGAGAACCAAATGTACTTTGTACAAAGTCAGAGTCACTTTTTTCACAATTATGTTCAAACTCGTGTAATAAAGAGTATCAAAAGATTATAACTGTGATCCTGTTCTCCTATTTTCTCTTGTGTACAATGAGACTTTTTATGAAAGCTTTTATGAATAGAAACTTGTTTAGATCTTCATTCTTCTCCTTTCCAGAGCAAACCTCCTCCACCTGCTCCCACTACAGATCACAGTATCGTCTGCAAACATCCTGATCCCCAGAGGTTCCAGTCTAACCTCGTCTATCTGTCCACAGCAAACTAGCTAAAAGGTGGTCCTTCGCTCTTTGGACTCCTCTGTCACACCCGCAGAACATCTCACCACTGTCTTACAGCCCTCATCTATGTCCTGAACAACTCCAACATTCTTCTCTGTCCCTCCAGACTTTCACTTAAACCACAGCTCCTCTCTGGATCCTGTCATAGACTCTCTAGATCTACAAAGACACAAGGCAGCTCCTTCTCCATCTTCTCCAGAAACATCCTCAAAGTAAATGTCAGATGTTCTCTTTCTCTACATGAAATCAAACTGCAGCTCACAGATGTTCACCTCTGACCTCACTTTAGCTTCCACTGCTGCTTCCCAAGTTCATGTGTGACTCATCAGTTTTATTCCAACTCTGCACATCTCTATTCTTCTTCTAACAAATCTAACCAGAACTCTTCTTCCTCATCAAGTCAGAAACTCGGCCCTCCAGATCATTTTATTTCTTTGCAATTAATGGCCCAATGTTGTCCTCATTTCTAACTTGTATAATTTTGACAAAATATATTTTCATGGAGAGTAAAATACTGAAAGTTATTTAAGGTTTAAGTTGATTTATTCTGGAATAATATTCCTGCCTTTTTATTATTCATAATTATGTTAAAAAGTTACAGTTTTAAAGTTTTAAAAATTTTCATTCTGTTAGCTTTTTGGACTATTTTGACATTTACTAAGGTTTTTTTAGGCTATTTTGAAGTTTAGCTAATATTTCAGCTCCATGCTAGCTATTTTGGCTAATTTTGGCTTTTTTTGTTTCTTTTTTAGGCTGTTTTGGAGTTAAGCAAAAATATCCATTCTAGCTGTTTTGGCTACTTTAAGTTGTTTTTTTTTCGTTTTTTAGGTGATTTTGAAGTTTAGCTATTGTTTCAGCAACATGCTAGCTCTTTTGGATAACCTAAGTTTTTTTCGCTGGCTATCACCTTCAACGTTTTCAGCTGTTAGCTTCAGCCTTTTCAGCTTTCAGCTATCAGAACTAGCCTCCTCAGCAGATAAATTCAGTTTACAGCATTCACACTAGCATTATCACAGATAATAATATATATATGGTTCATAAATATGTTAAAGTTGAGTTTTTAAAGTTTTAAAAATGTAGTTTTAGAGTGTTCAATAAATGTTTATCCTGTTCAGCCTGTGACCTAAGGCGTGTTTTGACTCACCACACCTTGCTCCCCAACATCCCTTTTCTCCTCTGTTCTTTCTAACATTTTCCTCGTTCATCACATCCTCAAAGTTCTCCTCAGTCCTTCCATCACATTCATAGAACCTGTCAACATATTTTCATCTCTGTCCTTGATCACATCCTTTCACCGCTGGTCCTCTGCCTCACCAATACAGGTCCACCTCCTTCTTTTGTGTCCATTCAAGTCCCCATCCACACTCATCCACATCTTTAACTGTAACTTTTTCATTATTAAGAGGATCAACGTCCAATCATCTGAAAGAACATCCTTCTCCCCCAAAGTCTGGTTCAATTCCTCTGTAAAAACAGTCCTCTTCCTCATTCACCTTCCAGCTCTCCTCTATTCTGCTCTGGTCCTCTTCATCCACCATTCTATTCTGTCAGGTCTTACTCTCCTCAGCCATGACTTTACATTCACGTCTGCAGAGGATGTATCAACGTGTCTCCTCCTTCCACTCATGTCTATCTCTGCTCCTTTTTTCCAGAATGTCTTCATCACTAATTCTTCCATTGTTTTGTCAAAGTCCACCCCCATCTCTTCTGAATTTGTGTCCTAAAGACCAAACTTCTTCATCACTTCCTAGTCTCCTCTGTTTTCCTTCATCCACATGTCTGCTCCAATCGCCACTCTCCATGAACAAAAGGATCAAGAACATGCTAAAAAAGGATCAGAGCAAAAATGGTTATTCTGACAGACAGACTGACTGAGTAACAGCTGTTTATTTCTCTATAGAACTCTATGGGAGCTGTTTTTTTTTTTAATTGCTGTTGTTTTAGTTTTTTAGGCTAATTTGGCATTTAGCTAACATTTTAGCTGGCTATCAGCTTCATCATCTTCAGCTATCAGCACTAGAATCTTCAGTGGCCAATTTCATCTTACAGTATTCACACTAGCATTAGCAGGTAATGCTATATTTCTAGTTCAAAATCATGTTAGAAAGTTACAGTTTTATAAATTTAGTTCTAATGTTGAATGAATGTTTATCCTGTTCGACCCACGACCTTAGGTGTGTTTTGGATTTTGGCCCCTGTGCGGTTGATTTTGACACTCCTGTTCTTGTAGCATCATTTTGTTCAGATGTAAACTTACTGAATTCTCAGACAAAAATGTTCATGCAGGGGTAATTGCTGCACATAAACTCGATCTGCTTATTTTCTTTGTCTGCACAAAAAGCTCAATTTCCAGCCTGTTAAAGGACAATTCTCTTCTGTTTCCAAGGTAACCACATGCTGCCATCTAAATGAACCTCTGCCACAGAGCAGTATAAATATTCTACATGTTTTAATATGGATTTCCAATTAAGGTTAGCCACCAGCATTAAACACATCATTACTCTTCAGAGCCCTGAGAGACTGAGAACATGAGGGTTATTGTGGTTATGATTTTGTAAATGAGCCATTCTTAATGAACCGTGTTTGTTGGACATAAAATGCTTTTGTTTTGCATTGATCAGACTTTTAGAATACTAAAATAGTTGTAAAATCTCCACACTTCTTCGCTTGCTGGAAAGTTTGATGTTTGTAACTGTGTGAAAGAGAATAAGTCGAGTGTGATGATTCTCCATGCACACACTTCCTCTGTATCTGACTCCAGTGCAGACTGAAGGGGAATTTGAAGGCATCTGCTAGTATCCACAGACAGGCAGAGAGACAGGTAGCTGCGTAGATGAAGTACCTAAAGACTGTGACATCTGCAGTTCAAGCACTGAAGTTTATCCACCTCCACGTGCAGCACGTCTGGGAAGGTGCACTGCTTTTGAGGTCAGATCTGTCTGTGGGAGGCATGTATATAAAGAGTGGTTCAAGTTTAAAGGAGATTCGCCTTCAGTAGAGTTTAAAGGAACTAAACTTTCATCAGTTTTCTGTCACAGTTTGAGTAAGGACTGTGGGAGGTTTTGAATAAGAAAGATGATGTCATTTCCAGTCACAGGTTGATTTCAGATCATTTGCATGACGATTTCTATTTACCAGATTTGAAACTATTCATAAGTTTTAAAATTCTTCCACCAGCTCTTTAAATAACATTTGAATTATTTATTGTTCCACTGACGCACGTGTCCAATCGCACAAGGGGCCAAAATCCGAAACGTACCTTGCTGTAAGCTGAATTTTGCCGCTGAAGATGCTAAAATTAATAGCTAAACACGCTAAAGCTGAAATCACTTAAGCTAATAGCTGAAGATGCTAAAATTGATAGCTGAAAACACCGAGGCTGATACCCAGCTAAAATATTAGCTAAAGGTCAAATTAGCCTAAAAACAATAATAATAAAAAAGAACTTTGCTAGCATGTAGCTGAAAAAAAAATCACTAAACTTCAAAATTGCCTAAAAAACTGAAAAAGACTGAATTGATCAAAACAGCTAGCATGTAGATGAATTATTAGCTAAACTCCTAAACAGTCTAAAAAACAAATAGCCTTAAAAAGTAAATGCCAAAATAGTCCAAAACACTAATAGAATGTCAATTTTTGAAACTAGCGGGAATATTATTCCAGAATAAATCAACTTAAACCTTAACACTAGAATCCCTGGAACTTTTTGCTTCTGCTGCAATGCCCCCCTCCCCTTCTCAAAGTAGTGTTGTGGTGATCACCTTAAACCATCAACAATGACTTCCTGATTTTGCAATGCAGATTGTAAGGTTTAAATTTGCAGGTGAAAGAAGTATTTTTAACACAGACAAATACAATAAATGACAAACTGGTGACATGGGGGAGGAGGGGGGGTGATACATTTTTGATGCTTTTAAGCCATGAACAATGACTTCCTGATTGCGCAATGCAGAATGTCATGTTTAAATTTAAGTTTGACATGCATTCCAGATTCCGCCACTAGACGGTCAAGTGGTTATGGCTGCGGACTCACATTCAGAAGGTCATGGGTTCGAATCCCGCTCAGGAATAGTCCACATGAAATATTTGTTTTTACTTTTAAATTTTATTTTGACCTCAAAACTGTTCAATGCAGGTGAAAGAAATATTTTGAACACAGACAAATGCCTTTAAACCATCAACAATAACTTCCTGATTGCGCAATGCAGAATATCATGTTTAAATTTAAGTTTGACATGAATTCCAGATTCCGCCACTAGACGGTCAAGTGGTTATGGCTGCGGACTCACATTCAGAAGGTCACGGGTTCGAATCCGGCTTAGGAATAGTCCACATGAAATATTTGTTTTTACTTATATATTCTATTTTTACCTTAAAACTGGTGATATGGGGGGGGATCGTTTGATTCCTTTTTGATGCATTTAATGACCTTCAAATTGCAAATTAGATCTAGGTTGTACGACAGCACACAGTTCTGCTCCCTCCC
>NC_050533.1:25659339-25670637 GCF_002922805.2 Oryzias melastigma
AGGTACTACATGCTGCATTAACATATACATGGGCAAGTTAATGGCTCATCAGTGACCCACCATGACACAACAATGGGCTCTCGGACTCTCTTCCCTGCGCAAATGTGCGCAGGCTTAGGAATTCTAGTGTTAAATAACTTTCAATATTTTACTCTCCATAAAAATATATTTTGTCAAAATTATACAAGTTAGAAATGAGCACAAGATAACATCGGGTCATTAATAACAATAAAATAAAATGTTCTGGAGGGCTGGATAGAGTTACCTGGAGGGCCGGATCCGGCCCTCGGGCCTTGACTTTGACACATGCTGTAATTCATGGCTGTACTTTGTATGATACTTTTATACTTGTTATGGTTGGAGAAATAAGAATGCAATAATCCAGGTACTACAAGAAAGTTAAAATAAATAAACAATTAACAACATGAAAGAATTTAACAAACTTAGAAGCAATCATTCATTTACAGGAGAATTTCAAATGTTTTTTTGGTAATAAGGATGGAAAAAAAGGTAGAGTACAATTTCATCTGTAACACTTGTAATGTACACCACTGTTTTAAACAACATTGAAACCTACAAGAAAAGGTTATGCAGGTTTGCATTGCTTTATAACTGAATTTATTTCTTTTGTTTCCACTGCCAGAATTATTGTTTCATACTTTTGTTAGAAGACACATGAGGTCGATTGTTTTCATTTTTCTTTTCATGAAAATAGAAAAATTCTGTTTGGCCCTCAGGGTCTGTACACAGTGTGACAACAAGCATACAAGCTTTCCAAATTGGACACAATAATAAAACAAGAACCGTTCCAGTGAGCTGTTACCTGTCCACCAATCCCAAAAGTCTGTTTCTATTCTCTGAAGAAATTCCCTTTATAAAGCCACGATTTAAGAAGAAAAAAAAGCTGTTTGTTTTTCATCATGTTTTTGCTTTCATAATTCAGAACAAAGAGACAGTGTTTGACCTGAATCCCCAGAAAAGCATTTGAAAATACAAAACCTCTGGTAGAAGAGTCTTGCTGTGAAGAACCAAATGTGGGGGTATCAAAAAGCAGACAGAGAGTGGGTGCCTCTGAAGATGCTAGTGCTGATAGCTGAAGATGCTGAAATTGATAGCTGAAAACACTGAAGCTGATAGCTAGCTAAAATATTAGCTAAATGCCAAATTAGCTAAAAAAAATTAAGGTTAGCCAAAATGTCTAGCTTGTAGCTTAAAAAATAGCAAAACTTAAATCAAATAAAGTAAATAAAAAAACGGAAAAAAGGCTATTTAGGATTGTAGATTTCCGCTACATGCTAGCTGTTTTGGGTAATTTAGAGTTTTGCTTTTAGTTTTTTAGGCTGTTTAGGAGTTTAGCTATTTTTTCAGCAACATGGTAGCTGTTTTGGCTAATCTAAGTTTTTATTTTTCTTAATTTTTTAAGCTATTTTGGAGTTTGGCTAATATTTCAGCTACATTCTAACCGTTTTGGCTAATTTAGGCATTTGCTTTTAGTTTTTTAGGCTATTTTTGAAATTAACAAATATTTTAGCTGGAAATCAGCTTTAGCGTTTTCAGCTATCAGCTTCATTGTTTTCAGCTATTAGCTTCAGCATTTTCAACTCTCAGCTTCAGCATTTTTAGCTAACTTCTGTGTTTTCAGCTATCAATTTCAGCATCTTCAGCTATCCGCACGAGCATTTTCAGTGGCCAAACTCAGCTTACAGCTTACATTATCACAGGTAATGCTGTATATTTCATAAAAATTATAAAAAGTTATGGTTTTAAAGTCTTTAAAATTTAGTTTTAGAGTGTTTAATAAATGTTTATCCTGTTCGGTCCGCGACCTAAGGTGTGTTTTGGATTTTGGCCTCTTGTGTGATTGAGTTTGACACTCCAGCTTTAGAAAAGAGCGTCCCCTCATTTACCTTTCTTTTGATGTGTGAACAGAGCTCAAAAACAGCAGGCTTTTACTCACAGCAACAAAGACGGCACAAATACAAGAAGAAAGACACCGTGAGCTCTGTGATTGAACCGTTATCAATCAACCTCTAACACTCCCGAGTACTGAATTGTTGGTAAAAGCCCTTAAGATGTGTCTTTGTTCAGGTGACAGAGCAGATGAAGTCACTTCAGTTTGTTTGTGTTGAGCTAATTCATAGCTAAGGTCATTTCAAAACAAAAGATTTTTACCAACATCTATGGAGAGATTTGATCTCAGTCTTGGTGAGATTTAGAAACCACCAGCAGAACCACACCAGGTCTGGAGGATCAGAGAGAACATGAACAATGAGAGAAGTAAAGGACTTCCTCGGGAAAGAGGAGAACCTGCAGGAGAGTCTGCTTCCTGAACTGAAGCGTTCTCACAACACAGGAACCAATCCCAGGTTGAGAGATTTTATGTGAAAATGTGAAAGTCTGAGATTTTTACCACATGATGGAAGTTGGAGAGGATTCCTTTGTTTCTACATCAATTTCTCAGGCAGATTAGAAGTTTTATCGCAGCCGGATGGTTTTTTTTTCATACATCAGATTTATTGGTTTACTTTGTCATTTGTACAGTTAAAACAATGCGGACAGAAACAACCAATAAAAATAAGAATAGGTAGACGCCTATAAAGCTTATTTGATGCCTTTCCTTGAAAGCTCAATGTCCTGCTGATCACCGTGACAGAAAAAGACACAAACAAATAAAAAACAACTTACAAACAGATACAAGTAAATCAAATCCATCCATCCATCCATTTTCTTGACCGCTTCTTCCCTTTCGGGGTCGCGGGGGTGCCGGAGCCTATCCCGGCTACTGAAGGGCGAAGGCGGGGTACACCCTGGACAGGTCGCCGGTCTGTCTCATGGCCTCAATCACACACATTCACTCTCACATCCACACCTAGGGGCAATTTAGAGTCACCAATCAACCTATGAAGCATGTTTTTGGACGGTGGGAGGAAGCCGGAGTCCCCGGTGAAAACCCACGGATGCACGGGGAGAACATGCAAACTCCACACAGAAAGGTCCCAGCCGGGAGTTGAACCGGGGTCTTCTCGCTGTGAGGCAAGAGCGCTAACCACTGCGCCACCGTGCAGCCCTGCAAATCAAATCCTTTTACAAAAGTGTTATGTAATTATTTATACAATTGTGTTTTAACCTTTTTTTTTATCTGGAAAAGTAAAGTACTCAATTTGAATTTATCACTCATTTCCTTCCATAACTTTACACCCAGAAGTGAAACTCATCTCATCGTAATATTGGCTCCAACTTTAACCTGTTCAAAATAATAAAGACCTCCTAAATTATACTGACTAACCCTTAAAGGAAATAGCTTCTGTATATATTTTTAAACTAAATTATGTTTTACTCACTAAACACTGTCTAATACCTCCACATAAACAATTTCCTTGAATTTTAAACTTTTATTCAAACAAATAAGAAATTGTTGATTTGCAATGTCCTGCTCTGTTAACTATTCTAATCGCTTTTTTGATGATTTAACCAAAGATTCAATGATAATTGTGATTTTCCTGCATTTCCCCAAAACTCTGCACAATATGAAATATACAGAACAATGAATGAACAGAAAATGAGAAACAAACTGCTGATTTTCAACAGAATACCAATAGATCTAGAAACTTTATGTTTTATGTAGTTTATATGAGCTTTTTGAGACAATTTATCATCAGTTTTTACTCCTAAAATGTAACTTCTTTAACATATTGGATTTCTGCACCATTAAAGATTAAAATAATAAAGAAGTCTGGAATCCTGAAGTCGTGTGTTGATGTTGAGTGTTGCTGAAGGACGTCAGGTCCAGTCATTTGTTCCTCAGTGAGGGATGATGCGTGTTCTGGTCAAACATCCCTCTCACTGAACTGGTTTTCATCATTCTTACACTTTCTGCTCACAGATCTTTTTCTTGAAGCAGGTTTAAATGAAAGCTTCAGCTGATCATTCCTGGAGGACGATCCCTAACTGAGCACACTTTCCCACAACGTAGCCCATAAAGTTGAGAATGTGCATAATCCCATCCAGAGTTATGACATATGGTCAGTGGCTTAAGTGATCCGGGGCGATCTTAGGAGGTAAGTGGAATGTTATTCCCCAGGGGGAGCAGGAAGGTAAATAAAGGAGACAATGTGCAGCAGATATGGGAAAATATTGACATGGCTGACCTCGCTGCTTATCCGATTAAGGCGGGTAACATCTCACAGCTGCTTACCTAACAACCAGCAGCGTCGATTCTTCTTCAAGTGGAAAAATCTCACATCTTAATATCATCAAAAACATGACGGTATTAGACTGAAGATGTTTCTGGTTTGATTTTTTTTTTACATTTTTTTCAACTCTGTAATTGAAATTTCAAACATTAAAATCAGGATTGATGCATGTCTGGCAAAGTTAAATCTACTAATCCGAACAGATCTCAAACTTTGAGCTGCATTCACTTAATTATTAATAATTATAGAGCAAACTTACTTTTTAAGCTTAGCTGAAAACCTCAACAGCTTTAAAAAGCTGATACTTACAGCCAAACACGAGTCTGTCATTCCTTCACTCTTTTCCATGAGCCTCTCCTGATCCCAGCGTTCACATGACGACTGGTTTAAGAGCTCATCAATAAAGATCGATATTCTTCTGTTAGTTTGAGAAGGAAAGTCTGAAGACTAAACTGGTCGGGCCTCAACAAATGGATTTACAAATACAATAACTCAAAGCTTGAGGACTGCTGTGTCCCGTGGAAGACCGTGTGACCTCTCACCTTGAAGTCTCTGCATCCTCCTGAAGAGCTGCTTTAGTTTATCACCTGAATGTACAGACTCTAAACTTACAGTGTTGGCTCTTTAAAGATGGTTAGGTCTTTATGTTGAGACCTTAAGAAGGTATTTTGAGATCTAATCTACATGTGTCAAAGTCAAGGCCCGGGGGCCTGATCCGGCCCTCCAGGTAATTCTATCCGGCCCTCCAGATCATTTTATTTTATTGTTATTAATGACCCGATGTTATCTTGTGCTTATTTCTAACTTGTATAATTTTTATAAAATTTATAGAGAATAAAATATTGAAAGTTATTTAAGGTTTGAATTGATTTATTCTGGAAAAAGCTTACAGTTCTAAAGTTTAAAAAAAAAATGATTCTGCTATTTTTTAGGACTATTTTGGTATTTACTAAAAAACTTTAGACTGTTTAGGAGTTTAGCTAATATTTCAGCTACATACTAGCTGTTTTGGGTATTTAGGCTTTTTTTCAGTTTTTTTTATATATTTTTTCAGCTACATGGCAGATGCTTTTTTCTTTAGCTTTTTAGGCTAATTCAGCATTTAGCAAATATTTTAGATGGCTATCAGCTTCACCTTTTTCAGCTACTAACATCAGCGATTTCAGCTATCAGCACTCTTCAGCGGCCAAATTCAGCTTACAGCATTCACACTAGCATTATCACAGGTAATGTTATATATCTAGTTCATAATTATGTTAAAAGTTACATTTTTAAAGTTTTAAAAATGTAGTTTTAGAGTGTTCAGTATCTCGTTCGGCCCGCGACCTAAGGTGTGTTTTGGATTTTGGCCCTTTGTGAGACTGACTTTGACACCCCTGCTCTAAAGGTTTTGGACAGCCTGTGTTCTTGAAGACCTCTGGGGGGTTTGGGGGCTTTGACCAACCAGACGAGTGAAGCTGCAGTTAAAAGAGACGTCTCTAATTGACATCTCACTCTGTTCATCAGTTTATGACGGTATCTCGCTGAGGTTTCTTCTCCGTTACGCTTGTTCTCTCTGCTCGCCTGAGAAAGTGACAACAGCCCCCCCCGCCCACACACACACACACATTAAAATGATCCCACCCCCTCTTATAAACGCACATTCACACACTTGGTTTCACTTCTCAACGCACAGCGTGACCCACGAGCACTATAACTCCCACACTGCAGGGCCGCGCACGCTGTCACGTACCACTTCATACTGAGCGTGCACACACATGCACACCCCCCCCTCATACACACCCCCACACACACACAGAAACACGAAGGGTGGGAGGAGCTCCCACTAAAAGACTTGTAATTTGTGTTTTGCCAACAAAGACTCCCTAATCCTCCAGTGGGCTTTGTCACAGCTGCTATTGTGCGTGAGCCGGTGTGTGTGTGTGTGTGAATGTGTTATTGTAATTGAAAAAACAGAAAGCGGGTTGGGGGGGTTAAAATACACAGAAAGAAGCAAGTGAGATGGAGCAAACTTGAAATCTTCAGTGAAAAGGTGTGAAGTGAAAAGTTTTCATGTGCGTCTTTGTGCGTCGTCCTTTGTCTGAGTTGTGTGTGCATGTCTGTGGGGGGTTGCAGTTTGTACCCCCACAGACACACCTCTCCTGCAGCCTTTTCCATGGCTGAGCTCATTTCAGCCCATCTCCTTCTCCTCCCCTGGCAACTCCTCCTGGGCCGGACTCAGACCTCTGCTCCCCGGGCCGTCCGGGGTGGCAAGAGGTCACAGGGACAAGAGAGGAGGCTGCAACGCTTGTTGGAGACATTTAGCTTAAGACGGAGATGATCTCTCTGATATCAGTGAGGGGGCTTGAGCCCAGTCTAAATAAAGTTACCACAGTATGACAGGTGGAAAGGGATTGAGCTAATAGCTCCAGAGCAGCGAAGGACTCTATTCCCCTCGCCTCCTTTTGAAATGCTCGTCCCATTCGGAGCTTTCAATCAGACAAACCTGTTAGTTATAGATCAAGCTCTGCAGCCGGAGGCCACATGCGGCTTTCAGCTGTGGCTCTCTGGTCAAAGAAGTAAAAGGTTCAATTTTAAAAAGCAACTTTGAAGTAAAATGAAGTAAGTAGTAAAAAAGCAAACTTGATCCAACAGGTTTTCAGACAGTTGAAGGACAGTATGTCTCAAAAATCAAACTAAACAGTTTTTACCGCTGTGTTCTACAGATAATCCATTGAAGGTCAGTAGGCACAACCAGTATTAAATGATAGGGCTGGATTGATAAATCCATTAATCGACTTGAATCGATTTAAGCTTAATATATCAATGATCAATTCAGAAAAATAGAAATTGATTTAGCACATAAAGCTAAAGACCGCTAGCTTGATGCTAACGTTTAATGGAATTTCCCATAGGACGGCTAATGCTAACATTCGGTCGAAATAAAAACATTCATTGCTGACTAAATAAACATCTTTATAAACTTACAGACATGAACTTTCCAAACTATCTTTAAAGTAACCATTTATGGTCTAAAACACAGTTTTTGCTCTTACTTTCTTCTTCTTCTGGAATAAGGTGTACTGCTATAGCGTGATCACCACCTAGTGGTCAAACTGAAACGTCCTCCAGGAGAATCAGAACAATGTTTCCAATGTTAATGATCTGAACATTTTAGTTAGAACTTCTCCTTTAGAGAATCCATGTAACACTGGATGATATTAACAATCTCATTATTTCACTGATACATTTACAGTATGTGAACTGGATCAGATTAATATAAATATATTCAAAAAATATAGAAGATTATTAATGTATTAATGTACAAATGTGTCTAAATGTATAAACTCAACATTTAATTGAATTGAAGAATCGAAAGAAATCAGAATCGAATTGGAAACTATTATTGATACCCAGCCCTTTTAAATAAGGCAGATTGTTTTTCTTTTGAACTTATTTTAAGATTTGAAGTTTACTTTATGGTTCCAAACATATCTTAAGGGTAATTTCATTAGCTTTAAACAAATGTTGGTGTGTTAGCTTTACAATTCTCTCACTGAGAAACATCTCAAACAGTAAAATAAACAACTTTTTTTCTTCAAATCACTGCTGAGATCACACTGCTGTTGCATTTGCTCCATCGAGATGTTAAATGTTAGTGTTTCAATTATTACAAAAAGCATTTATCATAGCAGTAACAACAGCACAGATACACATCAGTGTGTAGGACTTTGCAGCTCCTACTGGGTTTAGTCAATGAGGAATCGACCCTAACGGCTCTTCAAGTGTTGAGGGTTGCAGACCCCTGATCTGGACAAAAGTCGCCTGTCTCCAAAGATGAAGATATCACCGCTTTGTTTGCGTCTTCTGTATAGCTGCAGAAAGTTTTGTTGTCTCTGATCTGTTTGCAAGAATGTGCTGACGGGCTTCTGGGTTCAATCCAGCGACCCGAGGGAAGAAACTGACATGCAGCGAGCTCGTTTCACTGTTTCCAACCAGCTCTGCAGAGAAAACTGCTGCGCTGCTCTCGGCAAATTCCCCATCAGAGAGCAGAGATCACAATCTGAGCGTGCCGCTCGCTGTCTCTACGGCAGCAGTTGTTCCTGTGTCCATGTGAGCAGATGTGCTGTGTGGTTTTAGCATGCAGCGCTGAGGTAGTTATGAGCTGACGGTCTTCATCAGAAATGTAAAGTTTACTCATCAATGAATCTGCAGTTTCTTTGTCCGGAAGGTTTTTTAATCAGTTTTGTTTTTGTGTTGCCTGTGAGGTCTGACCCTTGCTCTGGTTTGGTTCCAACAGACCGAAATTCTTTGATCGTTGAACTTTGTGTATCTGATCGTTGGGTAAATGTTATCAAGTAGGTTAGAGAAGATTACATGCATTCCCAGGGAACATCAAAGGGGGCGTAGACTTCTTATTACACGCTAAACCAAAGCCTCAACCTTCACTTTGGTCCCAACAAAGCAGAAATGATCAAGTTAAACAGAGTAAACCTTATTTAAAGAAAGAAAGCAGAAATGCGGGCCGGCTTTGATTGCTCAGCCCCTCTCAGTAAAAGCTCCGGTTGGTTTTCTGTGTCATCTCCTGCTCTGTAAAGGTTTTCTGCTCAGCTTCAGGGAGTTGTATCAGTTGTTTATACAGTTCTCTTCATTTTTTTCTCATGCCATATTTAATAAAGAACAGTTTTACGACCTTCACTGCCTCCTGTGTGTTTGCCTTCATTAACACTCAATCATAGTTGTTCCCTTCCCCTTCATCTCCAAACGGAGAGTTATGAAAAATAGTGTCTGATTTTTTGGACATCACTTTAATTCGATGACATCAAAAAAGCACTTGAATATACATAACAACATGGTTTTATAACTTAAAAAGGTCATTCTACAACAAAATGTCATCACTAACATTTAAATGGGAACTTCTGTGCTTCAGAGCGCACCCACATGAAGAAAAGTGCTTCTCAGTACGACGCGGTTTAGCCTCGCGGGGGAGGACTTTATATCTCTTCGTTTTGAGGGTCAGACTTAAAACATTGTACTTAAAATGCCCCTTCATGTGGAGGGGAAGAAAGAAGGGAAGAATTCGGATTGGGCCTCCAATACCCCCTTGCTCAGAACTGTTTTGACTCTCTGCCCTCCTGACTGAGACAATGTTTGAATTTACATTTCATTTCAAACTCATTAAGTTCTTCATGACCAGAACACAGAGAAAATAGTGTTAGAGATCACGCTGTAACTGAGCAAACTGATAAAAATACATTCTCGGCCGTTGATGTTTAATCCATTAATTCTGAGTTTGGCTGTGAAAGTTCTTTCTGTTCTTTCACATAATCTTGACTTGAGCCACAAGATAAGAGCAGGCCGGTAAACCAGTGTGCCCAGGAGGACAAGGAGATCAGGCAATGGGTAGAGTCTGGTTTTCATCATCAAACGCGGCACAAAATGACAGCAGACAAATGAAAAAGTTTCTTTCTTTCCTGTCAGAGCTCAGCAGGTTAGAGGTTTTTCAATGTGGTGTTTCCTGTCTGAAAGCAGAAGTGAGCAGATTCATGAAGCTGAACTTCATGTGTGTTGCAGGTCACAAGCATGAAGCTGAACTTCTACAATGAAACTGGATTCAGAAAAGAGGCTTTCTGTATCTTCTGCACTAAAGCACACAGCAGATCATAAGGTGTACCGTCAATGAATGGTCAGTTTTTGAACTTGTGTCATCTGTGCTGTAAGGAGCACTGAACTATGAGTGTGAGGATTGTGGACTTTTTTTCAGTTATGGGACGGGTTTTGGTCGTGTTCTGTCTTGAATTGTCACTCAGTCTCGTCCGTTTCAGGTTTGTCATGATCCACAGCTGTCTTCAGTTCAGTTCATTACCCTCAGTCTATTTAAGTGTCTGGTTTTCAGTTCTTCCTTGTCAGATCATCTGTTCTGTTCAGTCACTATTTTTCTTTCTCCATGGTTTTTGTCACGTTTTAATTAATTCATTGAAGTCCCCCTACAACAATTTAAAAAAAAAAAATGTTCCCAGAGTGTTTAAATGATGATTAGGAAGTTTTTTTAACCAAAATCCCATATCATGGATATTTTAAAAAGCCATTTTTCATGTTCATCCAAAGTTTCTAAAATCTCCACTGAGGGGGCGTGGCTTTTGGAGCTCCGCCCCTGATCCCCCCTGNAAAGCCGTCATGGAGCTGGTGCAAGCCGGAGACGCAGCTGCCAATCTCACGGGCCAAGTTGGAGATCTCCGTAGCAGCAGCTGCTGATAAGTCCTTCTCAGGTTCTTTTCCTCCTGCTGGGTTTGACATGGTCTCAACGTAATGTGATGCGGGCGCGAACGAGAACGAGAAACCCAGGCGCAGGAAGGATCAGGTAGTCGTGGAGAATCAAACCAGTGTTTAATATTCCAGAACTTAGGACGTTGAGACATCAAACAGAAGGACACACAACAATATATACATAAGGACTGAGTAGGTGATTGAAACCACCTGTAGACGAGCCGCTGGCCACAAGGGGAGGAGGAAACCCATGACATACACAGCCATATCACCCCTGGAGCACGGAAGAGATTTCATCCCTGTGGTATAGTGTTACGTCCTGCTGCTGCTGCCTGACCTCCTTTGTATCCAGTTCTCTTTGGCTCACCTGGCAGGTGTGGCCAATATGCCTAAACTCCACTCACATATGTTCACACTAAACCCCTTTTGTTCGCTGCGGTTCAGCTGCGTCGTCCGGCGAAATTTGAACCAATTCGGATTCGCAGAGGCCTGACCACAGTGACGTGAACGCCTGCAGTGGGATTTCCTTTCGCATTTTTAAAGTTACGTATAGACTGGCGCGCTCGCATCGGAGCTGTAGCGCTAGACGTGTGAGCCCGGGGTAAGGGAGCACCCAGCTACCCTATGAAGGAAGCTCCTTTCAGCCGCTTGTGTGCAAAACCTTCCACAATGTTAAGCTGGTGGCTCACAGAGAGGCATCTGTCTAGCCAAGACAGTAAAATTAAAGAGGCTGCTATTAAACAGCTCTGCACTCTGATGGCCTAACAGCAATGGCTGCAAGTCTGCCTTTTTTGACAAAACCCTCTGCATTTAACCGGACTTGGGACCGGCACATGTAAGCACTGTATTGTGCTCCATT
>NC_050533.1:25670737-25675235 GCF_002922805.2 Oryzias melastigma
AGGCCACGCCCTTTTCAGCTGAACGCAGATTTCCTCAAACATTCTGAAAGAACCTACTTTACTGAGACATCTGATTGGTCTGTTTATAACTCAGCTACCACTGCCACCAATCAGGAGGGAACCTGTTTAAGGCCACACCCCTTCCACTGGACATCAGGCTGCATGAATCCATCAATCGCTTCAAACAGATGACCTTCGACCACATGCTTTTACTGAGGCATCTGATTGGTCCGTTGATGACTTGAATTAGAGAGAAATATCATGAAAAAATCGGATTATCAGTCAGATGTTAGAAAGGAATCAGATCCAGAATGTTTATTCTGACCAATAGAATGATAACAGCTGTTATTTTTACAAAGAAGTCTATGGAATTTCGGCTTCTTGGAGCCACTTCCTGTTTGGAAGTCCAGTTCTCATTTACAGTCAATCTCAAGAGTTTTAATGAAACCACGATAAGCCAGAACGGTTGTCCTTCCTGCAGCACCATCCATGCGATTCAATTTCTCTGGCTGTAAACGTTCCTGCCAAACCTCCCAGCCAGAGTCCAGAACCGGTCCAGGGAGCTGCACGGAACCGAGCTTCTGTGTGCAGAGGAACAGCATGACGCTCTGCAGCATGACGCTCTGCAGCATGACGCTCTGCAGCTGCCCTCGTCTCCTCCAGCTGCTCCGGCTCCCACCAGGCTTCATCGGCAGAGGAGTTGGCTGACCTCTGCAGCAGAACTGCCAACCGCTGACCTTGAGCATGTCTGCACCAGAAGCATTAAGAGGTTCTGGGGGCGGCCATTCGTCATGCGGCGAGGAATCTCCACTCGAGTCTTCTGCGCTGAGGAATCCGGGCCGAAGGCATTCCTTCAGGAAATTTATGTCCAGACAGCTGCGCTCTCATCCGCCTCCGCGTGAACCTGCAGAAGAATGTGCTCTCAGGAACGACGCGTCTCATTTTCTGCCTGATCTTCTGGACAGGACTGCTGCAGATCCTCCGACAGATGGGGTTCGTCTGCTCCTCCAAAGGAAAGGCCTGCTTCACCTTGAAGCCACATGGGCTCCACGCAGACGCCAGGATAACTCCCAAGGACGAACACGAAGCTGCTCTGCACCTGGAAACACAAACTCTCTAACAGCAAATGTCAATCCTCTAAACTTTATTTATACTTCAGAAATGATTACTAGCAGCTTTTTTTGCTGAAACATCCAGACACGTGGGAACTGCAGTCACTTTCACTAACAGATGGAGGCCCCGCCCCCAGTCTGAGCAGGTCTGCCTCTGCAGATTAACCATACATGTGGGGCGTCATGAAAGCCTAATGAAGTGTGATGATGTGTGCTTACAGAGGGTTCACGGCCTCTTAGCGCATGTTTTCAGCGTGCCGTCACTTTCTAACCGTGCAAAGCGCCGCGGGGTCGTGGCCGGAACTCCAGCTTTGTTTTTCTTCTGTCATGAACTCGTCCAGGAACGACTGGAAAAAGTCTGGAGATCTCAGAAGAGACGAACTGAAATACTAACATCCAGCTGAAGCAGTTTCTGTTGGACCGTAAATAAAAGCTACAAAAACAAAAATGTTGAAAAAAAACATCAGTTAAAAATAATGATCTTTGAGGAGTGGGTTTACATTTTGAAAAATAAAATAATGATTTAAGAAATATCTGAATAAATGTGCAGCCATGGACACACCAGAGCGTCATTTAACCCTCGTGCTCTCTTACGGGGTCCAGATGACCCGACCCTTCTGTTGACGTGTGACCCTCCATGACAGGATTTCATGTCTGCCAAGAAAAGTTCAGTGCGGTGTCTGGTGGGGTTCAGATGACCCCAGTTTAATGTAAACATGTCTAGGACAGCACCAGGGTTACAACAGAAAATAGATCTCAAATGTAGTTTTTAGTTTAATGAGGCTCTTTTAAAACATATGAATTTCCTCTGTTCTATTCTGTTGACTGTATTTAGTCAAAGGAGATCTATTTATAAACTGCTGTACTTTCAAGTAATTCAATTTACAATTATTAAGAACTTCACAGTCAAAAAGTTTAATAACAAATTTTGGATGTTTTGTGCAGAAATATTCAATTTTATTTTGAAAAATGTCTGAAGATTTCTTAGAACTTTAGGAAAAACAGCTGATATATTTGAGATCCACAGATTTAAATCCTGTTGATCCGTTCCTTTAATCAGTATATGAGAACTGGACTGAGTGACCCCGCCCCCCTGGTGTTCCAAAAAGGAAGGACTTGAGAATCCCAGCTGTTATCAGTCATTCTGTTGGTCAGAATAAACATTCTGGATCATCATTTTTCACATCTGACTGATAATATGATTTTTTGTTTTCATTATATTTTTCTGTAAAGGTTTCCATAGAAACATTAATTCAGACCAATCGGCGCTTCTGCACATCTGGTTTCAACATGGCGGTGTTTATATGGAGACAAAAATGGTGACTGGCTTTTACTTCATTTGGCTGTAGGTGAAAAAGAACCGTTTCCTGTGGGTGACATCACACCTGCTTAGGACACTCCCACTTATAGTCTTTGGTACGCCGTGTGGATTGGAAGCTTCGACTGTAAATGACAACTGGACAGAGTGTGACATCACCCATAGAAATGACTTACTCCTGGCTCCAACAAAATGGAAATAATTAAGTCGCCATTTTTTTCCGAAACAGACGCCGCCATTTTGGAACCAGACGTTGTTGGTAAACAGGAACTGGTCCAAGTCTATGTTTCTATGGCAACCACATCCACTCCACTTGAAAGCAGGTTTAGGACAATCTGTCAATTGTTTTTACCGTTTGATGTGACCACATGCTTTTATTGAGGCATTTGATCCATGACTTGAAAAAGTTGAACTACAGAGAAAACATTAAAAGAAGATTATCAGGAAGATGCTACGCCGTTAACGGCGGGGTTTAGCTCCATTCTTTCCAACTGTTTACACAATAATTCCAGTGACCGATGTGTTCATGCAATCAATCAGCTGATTCACTTTAGTCAAAGATATACAGCAGATCAAAGAGCGTGTCATCAGGCGCCGGCGGCAGCATCTCTGATTGAGGCGACGATTGACTTTCTGGTGAATTTCTGAATCTCCTCAGCCAGTAGGACGGAGCAGCTGAATCAATCAATCTTGATTTATAAAGCTCTTTTCATATAAAAATAACAAGAACAAGAAAAGTCGGAACAATCTTCTGGCTTGAAGAGTTCATTTGCTTTGATGACATCTAAACTTCCTCACGGTGACTGAAAATCTGTGTCTGAATGTTCTGAGGCTGAAATGAACAAAGTTTGTTTGTTCAGCGTTCCTACACGGTGATATAACCTCTTTATAGAGAACATGTGAGGAAAAAACACGCTTTCTAATACGTAGATCAGACCGTTCATCAGACAAAGTCTGACACAAGCCTTTGAACAGAGTTCTCTGGAGTGAGGTTCAGCTAAACAAATGTCTTTTTGATGCTGATATTGAGAAGAACAAGGAGGAAAAAGAGCCAAACCATTCTTAGGAGGCTGAGTCATCAGCTCGCCGTTTACGGCCTTGATTAAAAAGATGCAGAAACTCAGCGATTTCAGTCCAGATAAAAGCTGAGCAGAGGACATGAAGAAAGTCCATCTGCGTCTTCATCAGATTTCAGGAGAAAGGTTTCATCGCAGCAGCAGCTCAGGTAGTGATCAACGTGCAGGTCCGCTCTGTCCTGAAAGGTCAAAGGTCTGAACCCCACTGGGGCTGTTAATTATTCTAAGACAGAAATCAGATCATTACAATGTTTATTGTTTATGAATTTGGTTTCTTTTTTCTCTCATCTCTCCTCATTTTGTATTTTAGAATGTAAATCATTGCTCTGTAAAGAGCAAAAAAGAATATTTCTGCACTGTAGAGCATACCATCACTGACCGCTCTATTTTGAATTTATTTGAACTATACTACATTAAACAAGACACAAGAGTCAGAGACACGTCAGACTTTATTACTGCCTTTACAGTAACTCTAGAGCTGTTTGTAGCACGCTGCACCAGTGCTGGCCAACCCGGTCCTTCAGAACTTCAGCCCAGGTGGTCTTCCGGAACCTCACAGCTTGATGGTGACAACCTAAATCAGGTGATCAGTCAACCAGGATGTGCAATCACTTGAGTCAATTTGAGTGGAGTTAGCCACATTAGAAGTCTTAGCCACATTAGAAGTGTTAGCCACGTTAGAAGTGTTAGCCACGTTAGAAGTGTTAGCCACGTTAGAAGAGTTAGCCACGTTAAAAGTGTTAGCCACGTTAGAAGTGTTAGCCACGTTAGAAGAGTTAGCAACGTTAAAAGTGTTAGCACATTAGAAGTGTTAGCCACATTAGAAGTGTTAGCCACATTAGAAGTGTTAGCACATTAGAAGTGTTAGCCACATTAGAAGTGTTAGCCAGGTTAAAAGTGTTAGCCACGTTAGAAGAGTTAGCCACGTTAAAAGTCTTAGCACATTAGAAGTGTTAGCCACATTAGAAGTGTTAGACACGTTAGAAGTGCTA
>NC_050533.1:25676108-25677442 GCF_002922805.2 Oryzias melastigma
CTATGAGGCGCATTAGCACTTAGCCAAGTTAGAAGCGTTAGCACATTAGAAGTGTTAGCCAGATTAGAAGTGTTAGCCACATTAGAAGTGTTAGCCAGATTAGAAGTGTTAGCCACATTAGAAGTGTTAGCCACATTAGAAGCGTTAGCACATTAGAAGTGTTAGCCAGATTAGAAGTGTTAGCTGCGTTAGAAGTGTTAGCCACGTTAGAAGTGTTAGCCACTGTCACTACCCGAAACCCTTTTCCCTAACCACGGCAAAATCACGCACATTTATAACGTGTCACTTCCTCTTTGCTGCCGTTTGCAACAGTTGAGAGTTTTGAATTTGATTTACGGCAGCTGGTAGATCGGGTAGCCGTTACAGATACGAATGTGACTATTGCATCTTTAACAGCTGACTGGACACGTTGTCACAATCGCTGTAGAGCAGGGGTCTCAAACTCAATTTATCTGGGGCTGCTGGAGGCGGATTCTGGGTGAGGCTGGGCCGCATCAGGATTTCCACTAGAAAATCTCTGATAAAACATTCCAGTGTTCTCAAATATCTTTATTTTTAACACAAAATAATGAATACAAATATATTAAAATATGAATGAAAATAAATAAATCAGTAATAAAAAAATAAAATAATAATAACGACCATACAGCAGATTCAGACGACTGAATAAACCACATTCTGACTGACTGACTAGAGAAAACTAATTTTTTTTATTCAGTATAAAATGTCTGTATTAACAGATCCTCCTTTAGAGTGAGAGAGAAACTAGAAAATCTTTGAAGGATTTCATTTTTTGTAGATTTTTGTAGAACTCCTCACAATAAATAAATCTGATCTATGTGTCTTCCATTCATTGGAGGTGTGGGGTGCTCGCCGGCTGCATCAGCGCGCATTTGGGGGGGGCTGCTTTCCATGGAGGTTCTATTCAAACGCGCGTAGCAGAATATCGGACTTCTACTCGCGTTTACATGGACTAGAATACGCGCCGACACAGAAGGTGTGTGAACCTTAAAATTCAGAAACATGTGCACGCAGGTGCGGCCTCAAGCTCAGGATCACGTTTGACAGGCGGGTGCAGCGGATCGGAGCTTGTGGAGCTCTGATTCAATAGGAAGAGTCAGAACCTCAAAAACCTATTCCTCGACATCATATCTGTCTCCCATTCATTCTAAGAGAGACATCCACAGACGGAGCTGGTAGCTCCTCCCACACGCGGCACGCAACAGAAACACATTTCTGCTGTGAGCAGCAAATTCGCCGTGTGGGGCACGCGAAGTTGACACGCGAATTTGACACGCGAAGTTGACACGCGAATTTGACACGCGAATTTGACA
>NC_050533.1:25677580-25691795 GCF_002922805.2 Oryzias melastigma
GGCTGCATCAGCGCGCATTCAGAGGCTGCTTTCCATGGAGGTTCTATTCAAACGCGCGTAGCAGAATATCGGACTTCTACTCGCGTTTACATGGACTGGAATACGCGCCGACACAGAAGGTGTGTGAACCTTAAAATTCATAAACACGTGCACGCAGGTGCGGCCTCAAGCTCAGGATCACGTTTGACAGGCGGGTGCAGCGGATCGGAGCTTGTGGAGCTCTGATTCAATAGGAACAGTCAGCACCTCAAAAAACGTATTCCTCGACATCATATCTGTCTCCCATTCATTCTAAGAGAGACATCCACAGACGGAGCTGGTAGCTCCTCCCACACGCGGCACGCAACAGAAACACATTTCTGGTGTGAGCAGCAAATTCGCCGTGTGGGGCACGCGAAGTTGACACGCGAAGTTGACACGCGAAGTTGACACGCGAATTTGACACGCGAATTGCGTTCAGTGCTTCATGGCTCCTCCTCTGCCCAGCTGATTGGAGGAATGAATGAATGAATGAGAGAGGAGGTACTGGACAGCCCGCAGATGTCCCGCCCCCCAGAGCCCTATACCTCATTGTGATTGGTTCGTTCAGCTCTAACGTTAATCTTTCATATTAAGCCGCAGATGGCCCGCGGGCCGCAACTTTGAGACCCCTGCAGTAAAGATTTGTTTTTCTCTTTTTAAATGGATACCCCCATTTTCAAAAGAATTCATTATTTTTTTAGCAATGGATTGGTTCCTCCAGTGCATTCACAGTGATACCATGTCAAAAGAATGGCATGTAATTACAAGCTGAAAGGTAGTTTCAATAATGAATCACGGCTCTTGATTTTTTGCTTCTGTTAATGTTTCTAATTTAAAAAAATCATATATTTCATGAATATATATAGCCTTAATGTTGCTAATGCTTTGTCTTGCTAAGTTTAAAATACACAAACATAAATATATGATAATCCCCCCCAAATTTAGAATATTTATAAACAAACTCAAATTATATTTGGAATCATTGAAGCTCCTTAAGAAACCAAAAATAACAACAATACATGATAGACTAAAAACTTCCCTTGCACATCTATAGCTACGTAACTTTTATTGTTTGCCCCACTTTGCTCAGATCTGTTTTATTAATATTATTTTTTCTTTTATTGGTTTTATTTTTGTTGTTTAATGCTGCAGTTGCTCCCTCTGTGTGATTGTAAAAATATAAAAACTTAATTTAAATCATGTTTTGTTCTATAGTGAGTTGTTGTTCGATAATAAAAGATAAAACTTCAATACAGCCACGGGGTGATCTCGGTGTCCCGGAAGAGGCGGCCGTCCGCAAAGAGTTTATCCACCGCGGTGTTGGGATTCCTCTCTGCTATGCTGTGGGTGGAGTGTTTGGTGGCCTCAATGACTCACCTGCATCCAATCACCTGCTTAGACTCCAGTATAAAAGCCCAGCTTCTGCTTTCACTTGCTGCCTGATTGCCTGTGCTCCTAGCCCAGTTAAACCCCGGCTGCCTGCCGGCCTGAACGCCCACTAGACCGCCCGCCCGCCCGGTTAACTCACCACACTCCTCTCGTCAGGTCTCGCGATGCTACAGCATGCTCCGCCCCCTAAGGCTTTTTTTTTATTATTTTTATCTTGTTACAGGCAACACTCTTCAATACTGGTCCCAGGTCAAAGTACTCGTACCTGATGGTCATGTCAGAAGAGAAGAAAACTGTTCTAATGGAATGCCACGACAACCCTGGTACTGGAAACCAGTCAGAGGCACCCGAAACAGGGTTACTGCTGGCTACTACTGGCCAACAATAAACCACGACGTCACCGAATGGGTATGGCCTTTGTTGAGTTACAAAAAATAAATCCAAACCTCTGAACATAAGTTTTGTTCTAAAATATATATATATATATAAAATTCTACATAAATCTTTTTACTCACACATTAACATATGAACAAAGGTTTGTTTCTTATCATCAACTGTTTTCCAAAATACAACTTCACTTTTATTTTAGGTCAAGTGTTGTCATGGTTCCCAGCTGAATGACCCAATTAAGACTGTGGCACCAGAGTTACATCCCATCAAGGAACATTTTAAAACGTCTTCACCCATTGCTTATTCATGTTCATAACAAGCTTGAGTGCTGCATAGTAGCTTTAAATTTTCATGTAATAAGTTCTGTAACCTTGCAGGTAAAAGAACATTGGCAGGTGATTGGGATGGACTAAATTGGACCCCTCCAAGAAACAGCTCTTGGGAACCAACATGTCCTTACCATGACTGACCTATTTGGTTGCAGAATCCAAGAGTGCTGCTGTGGTCTCTGCAATCATAACCTCAAAGTTATACACATTTGGCATGGTCAGGAAAATCATAACTGACCAAGGAAAGGAGTTTGTGAACCAGGTAAAAAATTGTGAGTGCTTTTCATACCTTGATGTATGATAAGATAAACATGATGTATTTATTTTATTTATATAAATTTGCTTGTCTGACTACAGCTCAGTGACAGTATTTTTAAACATGCTGAACATTAAACATGCTGTCTCCAGTGCATACCATCCCCAAACCAACGGCTAGCATTTTGATTTCTAGCTTTAAGTAACCCTGATGAAATAGATCACAGTTACTTATGTACAATACAACTCAAAGGATGAGAGGACCAACCAAAACATCAAGCCTGCTCTCAGAAAGTATGTCAGTGAAAATCACAATGACTGGGACCTTCACCTTGCTGCTGTGGTTTATGGCATTAACACATGGTATTGCTAGTGATAGCCTTTACATTGCAGCGTTGTTTTAAGAATGTATTTTTTAATGTATGTTTGCAAAAGTAGTTGAAACTGGAAGAGAAAACTAATTGAGTCCCTGCTTCCGGCTTTTTTATCGACACCCTGTCTTCCCAATGTGATGAACACATCCCCAATGGGTGATAAGCTTGAAGTTGAGGACCCAGAAGAGACAATCGACGTCAGAGTAAAGGAGATGACTACTCTGAATGAAAAGGTCCGTACATTTTAAGAGGGGTAACTAACAGGAGAGGACATTAACTGAGGGGAAAAGGAGATTGTGGTCACTACAATTCTCTTTTTTATTGTGTATCTGATACTTTTTCTGCTCTTTTTCTGCTGTTTCCATATTTCCAGAACAGATTAAAATACATTTTAATATTGCATTAGATTATGCACATTACAATGTGATTTAAAGCAGTTCCTTAAAATGCAATAAAGTGCAAATGCAAAATAGAGGTAATTTACAGAAAGGCATAAAATATGAGCATTACCTTATCAATGTTCCAGACTGTGGCAGAAGAGGGACACAGAGTAAGTTGTTCTGTCTCCTGTTGGACAATGGGACCCGTATAACCTGGTTTGTTCTAACGGAAGAAGGAGAAGTATTCCCTTCTTGTTGTTCAGAAACATAATTTCTATTTTTCATGCAGTTTTTGTAGGTTATTTCCCAAATAGAGAAGCTTCTGGATACATAAAAGAAAAGCTTTGAAGACCGTAAAAAGAGGAAAACGGTGTGTGGTGCAGAAAGGGGATGATGTACTTTTGTCGCGGGATCTGAAGCGAAGACGCACAGGAGACGGATTAACCAGTAAGCACAAAGGACCATACACTGTCTCCAGCATCACAGCGAAGAGGGTGGCTACCACTGTCAAAGGAGCAACTCTATGGAGGTGCATGTGTCCAGGTGCTCCCACAGATCTAAAGGTAAGAGCATGTGATCTAAATAAGTATTCATTGGTAAATATTGATTTAGAAATGAGTGTAAGTTTGTTTGTCATGCCACATATTTGCTTATTATCAGATGCATCCAAGTGAGGAATTTTCTTCTGGACCACTCGTGACTCCTGAATGGCAGGTTGATCACCACTCAGTTCAGGAGCCAAGTGGCAAAAAATATAAACCCTCTTCAGTCTAGTCTGGTAAGGACCATTTCTATACGGTCACAGCAAACGTTATCAAGTCAAAGTTGTTGATGTTTTCAGATTTGCTGAGGAAGTAGAAACAACAATACCCTTTTTTGTAGTTGCCATTTAATCTAATTTTTACAATTATTTTCTTTACCATGTATAAGAAAAATCACACAAAATGCTTTTTTTTTTGGGGTGAATATGTCATAGATGAAAACCGTCCAGGAGAGCTGATTGTTAAGGAGGAAAACATCTGCTTGACCAGAGAGGACTTTTGGAGCCTGGCTCTATCAGAGTGCATGGAATCCACCGTAAGTATTCTTAGTCCAACGTACTGTACAGACAACATTTAACGCAAGATCGAAGAGTATTTCTTTTTGTTATTTCAGATTGGCATAGCCTGTCTAAAAGCTGCACGGCGACGTGTTATTTGTCATCCTGCTACATCTTTTCTTTGGTGATAGCCATGATGGTGGTTGTCTGTTAATGTCTGTTATCTGTTTCCTATAGGGAAACATGTATTTATTGCTGACTTGTATGTTGTGGTCACCTGAAAGGATCCCCAAGTCGACCCACTGCATTCCTTTCCGGTACAATTTTGATTGTTTTTTTAGGTCCTGTGTGTGCATAATTTATGTTGATGCCTATGTTGATGAACTTCAAGTCGAAGGACATGCTGGTTTTTGCAGCTTGGAGCAGGCAGATGGGTCAAGCTGAGCATTAGCTGCTTTGCATGAGTCGCCTTGGTCTCTCTCACTCTGTTTGTTCATCTGATAGAAAATGTGTGGTGTTTTTGTGGATGATGATGATAACATCTCTATTTCCTTTATTTATTTATCTATTTTGAAAGGCAAACATGTGATTTGTGTTTTTTTTCCCAGGAGGATAGCAGGTTTGATTTACCCTGGACTCTGGCTGGAGAATACAGGAAGAGACCTTGAGGTGTGTTGTCGGTGCAAACTTTTAAAGCTCATAATAATGCAGTTAAATCTAGCAGGTGCAGTTTAGCTGTTTATTTAAGAGTTCACTTTTTCTTTTTCAGATCTTTCCCCAGCAGATGTCAGGCAGTTTCTGCAGCATTCTCATGCTGATGGTGAGTATTTTCTTTCTGTTACCTGAGTATCATATTATAACATGTTAAAAAAACTATATTTTACTTTTCAGTATGTTCTCTCCATCTGTACATCGTCAGAAATGACATTCACTGAATACGTTTTTTCACAAAGGACTACCAAAATACCTGAGCCAGTTTTCAGTCCTGTTGAAGATTATATTTATTTTCCTTAAGGGGGAAACGCCGGCAATTCGGCTGTGGTGGTGTGATGGAGAGATGTTGCACTGACGGGTATGGCTGCTTCTGCTGCACCATCATAGTCACAGTTTTAAAGCTTGTATCTGCAGTTTTGGCACAGAGCAGACATCAGGTCACGCAAATGTTAATGACAGCTGTTTACTGTAGTCTCGATAACCTGAGTGAGCGCACTAAGAGAGCAGCAGTGTGCGAGTACAGTCCATTCGCTCTGGGATTTCTCTCTAAGGCATGGACGCAGGTTTGTGTTTTGGATAGAGGATCCGCTCTGCTTCTGCAGGAATTCTCCATCCAGTATTCAGAGTTCAAAGGCAACACGTCCAAACCTTCAGTAAGTCCAACTGAGCAGGTGAGGGGGGGTCAAGAATTACAACCATTTGTAGAACATGACCACACAATGTTATTGTTGAGTCTATTCAGCACAATCCAGGTTTACATACATGGTAATAATCTTCATGTAATGTGATAATCTAATCTTCCATTAAAGTTTAAGGCAGGTATCTTATTGTGGGGGGGGGCATTGATTTATTTTCCATTTTCTTTAAAGCGTTTGCATAACTGAATTAGTCATTGTAATAACATGTAGCTCCATCAGGGCAGAAGGAGACATTATTCAGTAGTGCAGTGAAGTCATTGTTTCCTTAATCCTTAACTTAAAATGTATTTTCAATTTTGAGCATTTTCAGGAGAACCATATAGTTTATAAACTTTTCTTATCTCAGTTTGATCCCTTTTTATTTTTTATAGGATGTTTTGACAACAGAAGGAGAAAAAGAACTGAGGACACTTTATCCAGAGATACCCACCGGGCTACTGCAATCCCTTTCTTGGACCAATAAACTATTAATAATTTATTTTTCTTTCTTTTTTATTGAAAAGATGCGACTGCACTGTGACATAACTCTAGCAGAGGATAATGACACAGCATGAGCTTTTACGGGCTGTGCAAGACTTAAGACATAGCAAGTTACTGATGACCCACCAACCAATCCAAGCAAGAATATGAAGCCAAAAATATGGTAAAAATGAACTAACAATAACCAAGTAAAATCCTCGTAAGACTGACATGACAAAAACAGATGTTCCAGATTTCCTTAACTGGAATAACAGACAATGCGAGGGTTAACATTACACTTGGAAAATAGAAATCAATACATGTAAAAAAATAAAACACAGAGACTTCTATTAATCGCAAACTGAAAAGGGGGGGGGGGTCATAGATTATTCAAATCAGATTTTTCATAAATGTTTTGTGTTTTTAAAGCCATTAATTTTCCTGTTTTAATTAGATTCAGAGTACTTTTGAATTTGACAGATACAAATTAAGAAAGGTTTGTCAATAGTTTATTTACATTCGTTAGTATAATATTTGACCAGAATAAAGTTCGATTTGGTTGACTTCCATGTCTTCAAAAAGTCCCTGACTGAAATGTTTTTGCAGAAAATCCAAAACAATTGGGTTTAAGTTTCGATATGATTGCTGCAAAAGGAACAGCTGAGGTCAAAATCGTTTTGAAATCTTTGGAAAATTGGACACTTAATTACAGCAAGAAGGAAAATAAAGACATAAAAATGGAAGGAAACAAACAATAACCAAATAGAGATTTGTTAAAAGGTTATTTGGGCAATTTTTGAGGATTTCATGGTTTTCAATGAGCCAGCATATATTTAGAATCTGTTTATAAAACATGAAAAGGACCATTTACAGACTTTCCATTAACGACAATGAATACATTTGTTGAATAATAAAATTATATTCATAATACTTGTGAATTACTTATTCAAGTTATTCATAAATATTAATATGTGGGAGAATGTTAAGTTGACGATTAATCTAATTTCTAATGTTAATCCATGCGGAACAATAAACGTTTCATTGTTCCTATAACAAAAATGCAGGGTTGAACAAAATCTGTTTAGCAAGACAAAGGATTATACTTAAGCAGATTTTTTTTTATTTATTTTCTAATATGATGTCAAATATGAGAATGTTTGATGAAAATGTTGTCAGCTGTGGGAAAACAAAATATTTGTATTTAGGGACAAAATAAATGCCGTGTGGTTTCTCTTTCTCACAGAATCTACATATTCTGTATTATGATTCATATTGAATCAAAATCTTAAAGTTCTTCAGATAGATAAATATCATTCAACACTTTAACTTTGAGAATAAATGGGGATTTTATATATCAAGTTCTAAATTTATTCACTTTATCTTGATCAAATTTATGTAAAATGTTATTTTTATTAGGTTTTCTGACATAATATTGCACTTTAAGGTCGTTCTTATTAATTGATTGATACATTTTTTGAATCAAATATTGGGACTCTGTATTAATAATAATGGTATGATATGATACCTTTTATTAAAATAATACATTTCAATAGGATAGCTTTGATAATATTTAAATAGATGGATTTGTTTGGGATAACATTATTTTTCTGACAGGACTGCTCCCACTCTAAAGCAAACATTTCTTTTGATGAATTTTTAAAACGTAGCATCTTCTTATAACTGTATTTGTAATCTCCTTGGTATGTTGTGTTTTTCGTTCCATGTCTTAAGTTCTGAAAATAAAGTTACTAAAATAATTAAATAACTCATCAGGCTACCCGATCACCCAGCTGCCGCAAATCAAATGTAAAAGTGCAAGTAATAAAGAAAAAAAAAAGTCTGCAAAAAGGAAGTGACGTAACATATATGGGCATGATTAGGGCGTGGCCAGTGAAAAGGATCAGGTTAGAAGTGCTAGCCACGTTAGCATATGTACCATATCTCAATCTTCCAACTGTGTTTTCAAAACGTAAATAAAACAATTGGTTGGTCCATTAATAACCTGAGCAGAAGAAAATTATCTTTAAAAAGAGGATTATCGTGAAGATGTTGCAAAGGTTTCAGATCCAGAATGTTTAGACCAACAGAATGATAACAGCTGCTTATTCCTCTGTAGAAGTCTTTGGGATTTTGGCTTCTTGGAGCCACTTCCTGCTTGGAAAACCAGAGGGAGGAGTCACTCTGTCCAGTTCTCATCTACAGTTGATGCATGGAACCCGGCAGGGCTGGATCTGAAACGGTTCAGAGGAGTTTGGTTCTTGAAGGCCGACCAGCCGCAGGAAGGACCATCGGGCCTCAACAGTAGAAATTAGTTTTTAAAATTATGGTGAAATTTACAAATAATGTGAAGAGTTTCAGTTAACCAAAAGATAAGAAAAATGCTATAGATTTACAAAAAACACAAATACACTGTTTACTTTCAACAATATCTAAAGTTCTGGAGCTTTGAGGGGTGTTTTTTCAAAGCTTTGACCCTTCAGTGGCCTGCAGATGTTTTCATGTTGTCCCAACAGAAAAAGACCATTTTCCGTGTGGTAGATCACAATGATGTTTTAATCAAACCTGAAAACTTTGAGTCTTATTTTCTGGATCTCCATTTTTTTTTTTATTGTCAATTCATTTCACTTTCTACATCCATAGTTAAAATGAGAACATGTTAAACTAAAAAAGGCTTTAGTTCTTTAAAAGTCAGTATCAGCAATAAAAAGCAGCTTTTTTTCCGTGTGGACACATTTGGTGAGAAAATACATCTGAACAAACAATGAGGTCTTCAGCTCGTCTTTTATTTTGAAAAAACCTTCACAAAAGTCAACACTAGAGTAAAATAAAATGTGATTGATGGAATCCCATTTGTGTCCACGAAGTTTTCTGAGGATTCTCTTCAGAGTCCAGCTGAGCTGCAGCCCGTCTCCTCGACAGGAAGTGCCTGTTGCCATGGGAGCAGGCACTTCCTCCTTCACTTCCTCTGCTTTTGTCGTTTTGGAGGCGGCTCTTCTGCCGTGGGATCCGCTGGTTTATTCGACTCCTTCTTCTTCCGGGAGTCTTTGTCGTCCGGCTCGTACAGAGCGCTCCTGATGAAGCGGGAGGTGGCGCCCTTATCCAGGCGCGCCGCTTTCTTCTTGTCCGTGATCTCCTTGACTCGGTTCATGTACGTGCGGATTCGCTCCTGCGGAACAGAACTTCCATCAGGATCAACGGGAAAATGATGAGACCACAGAGAAAAGCAGGAAAAAGGAGGGAAACACAAACCAGTTCCTGTTTGATGCCGTGTTCTCTGGGGTTAACTCCTCGAGTCACCAGATACACTGAAGACAGAAGCGAGGAGATGACTGCGGTCAAACACGGCAGCAGAGTCACAATCAAACTGGTTTCTGTGGTAAAATCGTTCCCAGTGACCTTTGAATCAAGACTGAACAGTTATAGCTAAAATCAAAGAGCCTTTGTGGGAGTAGAGAGAGACTTCGGCCTGGCCCACCAGCAGCGCCAGTTTTCTAGAATCCAACGGGACTGGAAGTCAGAAATACTTAGAAATGTACTTTTAATCATAAAATATTTACACACGTACTCTACTATGAGAAAAATGCTACACAAACACAGTAACCCTTCCGCTCCCCTTGGCCTGTTTACATTAGAAGTGGGGTCATCTGGACCCCAAAGAGAGTGGAAGGGATTTATAGACACCATTTTCAGTGGGAACACAGCAGCTTTAGACTAGATTTGACTTAACCCTAAGAAATTAATAAAAATCCCTCAAAGCTTTGATGGTAGCAGTAGACATCTGAACTTACCCCAGAACAGGGAGTTTAGGGTGTATGCAGACATCAGGTCCAGTTTGGCCTGGTCCAAAGGATCCAGCTGTCACACAAACAGCACATGAGTACAAAACTAACAAGTGCACAACTTCATTTAAAGGGAACATACCATTTTACACGTATGATACTGTTCTTTCGTCTCTATAAAGAACCCCAAAGAATATTTTCTATCCGTTCACGCACTTCTGAGAAATCCTCTAAAAACCTGACCTCAGCAGCAGCCCCTCCCATACCCATGAAAACCAGCAGGTTCTCACAATCTGATGTCACAGAGTGAGACCGCCCCTTTCAGGAAGAGTCTGCTCCGGAAGCTCCACCCCCAGTCAAACACCAACACTATTTCTCCACTAAACTAGCGGTGATCAGCAACAAACTTTCAATTTGGCTGCAGAATACGAATGTCTTTACTTTAGAGGTGGGGCTCCTTTAAGTGAGTCAGACATTTTCTTTGGTGTCACGTTAGGCGTGTTTGAGATTGTCTGCGCTGCGCAGATCGCCTGGATTGCGGTGCATGCTGGTTAGTTTCTTGCACTGACGTCAAATGTGCGCCGTCGCGAAGTATCGCGAGAAAAGGGGCGGGTTCAAGGCGCCTTACTAAGCCAGCGCAGCCAGAAAATAGGGACTGCGCTGGCTCGAGGACTACAGAACAATGCATTGTGGGAAACTGTGTCCACACAGTTCTTGTAGTTCGGTGTGAAATAACTGGCGCCAAATGAAGGACACTGGTGTATTTTTTTTACTTTTTCTGGAAGGTAGTGAATCACTGATGAAAAAATAAACAAGATTTCAAATAATCTGTGGTCATATTTGTTATTGTTGTCTCTAAAACTTAACTCCAATTTAATTTTATTTATTTATTTGGGACAGTGCACATGCAATGAATCCCGCGGCTATTTTATTAACAGTTTTACTCTAAAATATGTCAAAAATAATATAAAATACACAACAGGGTTCGTACTAGGAGTGGCGGCATATTAACTTTCAGACGAATGGTGAGGACAACCCCCAACTCCTTGTTCTCGTACAGTCTCGTCGTTCATCTTCATCTCAGGCGCCTTTCTCCGCCCCCTCCAGCAGCAGCTTAGTCTCGCCGACGATGCAGGCGAGGCGCCGGGGATCTCAAACACACCTATGACTTGGTCCAGTTCTCATATGCTGTCCCTATATGTGGACGTCTTTTGTCCAGATCCAATCGGTCTCCTATTTGTGTTTCTAACCTCAAAGGAAGCCTTGTGGTAAACAAACGCCACAAAAACATAAACTTTAGTTTACATTAATAATATATGATCATTCTGAAAGTGTCTTATATAGCACAAACGTTCATTCTGATGTCTCTTATTTCTAACTACTCCGTGTAAAACTCGAGTCTTGGGTGAAAACGGTTCTTATTTTCAAGAGGTGATTTTGAATCATTACCCATCATACACCTGGGCGTCTCTCACGCACACAGGGCGGATTTTATGAAGTCTTGACTCTGTGCTAGAAGCAGAACGTTCCTGACCTCACGGCAGAAGATCCAATAGAATAAAGCAGCAGAACTCATGTTCAGTAATAACAATAACAAATCGGGTGTTCTGGTCTGTCTCTAAATAAATCCGCTTCCCCGACGGAACAGAAGCGGTCAGGACATTTCTGTCTGGATCCACCGTCACCTTCTGCAGCAGCTCGTTTCTGGACATCGACATCAGTCTGTCCAGCATGCTCTTCACGGCCGTCACGGACGAGTCGAAGCTCCGCAGCTGCTCGTCGATCTCATGCGGGTATTCCTCTATGTTGCCGCTGGACGCCATCGTCCAGGAGCGGGAATCGAACCCGCGGCTCCGTCACTGCAGCAGGAAACGGCTGAGCTAAACGTTCGTGTTTATAGCGGTACAGCAGAAGCCGTCTGAGTTATTCCAGGAACTTTTCGAATATTTAAAAATAAAGAAACCTATTAAAGAAAACCATTTAAGATTAATCTTGTTTTTAGATGTTAAAATAGGACCAGAAATAATCGTATTTACCTTCGACCTGCGTGTGGTCCACACGCTAAACCCAAACGGAAGTTCCGGGGACGGAGATAGAAGCGTTTCCTGTTTGTGCATGACTGCCCCCTGGCGTCGGGAAGACTGGAAAACCTGATCCAGTCTAAGAAGCTTAAAACTATTTCTTCCTGATTTTAATCACACCTTTATTTTATTTTGTAATGTTTCATGTTTTGGTCGCTACTAAAAATGAACAAACGTTAAAAGCCCATAATAGAATGTCTCTCCAGGGTTAGGAACACATTAAAAATACTAACCACTCCATCTTGAATATTTATGAACATCTTGAAAAATGATCCAAAATATACCTTTAAAATAGAACAGGTAATACTACAAAGAGGTATGTTATTAAAGAGAAATAACAGAAAAATATCCATATCTAAAACTGAAACTGCTTACTCAAGTTAAATGAATTAAAGTGCTCTCTGAACGATCAGTTTTACCATCCATCAAACTATGTTCTTAACCTGCTATATCCCAAAGGGGTTGCTGGAGCCTATCCCCACTAATGTTAAGAGGAGGTGGGGGACACCATGGACAGATGGCCAGTCTGTCAATAGTGTCAATAGTTTAAAAAAATATATATACATATATAATAGAACCTCTTCTTCTTTTCCTTTGGGCTTTTCCCTTCAGGGGTCTCCACAGCGAATCAGTTTCCTCCATCTAAGCCTGTCTTCAGCATCCTCCACTCTAACACCAGCCACCTTCATGTCTTCATTCACTGCATCCATAAACCTCCTCTTTGGTCTTCCTCTAGACCTCTTTCCTGCAGCTCTAGACTCAGCATCCTTCTACCAATATATTCACTGTCTCTCCTCTGAACATGTCCAAACCATCTCAGTCTGGCCTCTCTGACTTTATCTCCAAAACCTCTAACATGTGCTGAGATTGCTCAAGATTAATGCAAACATAAAAGGTGACACAATCATTGAAGTGCTAAAGTAATGTCCCAAATGAGTGTCTTTTTTATGGACCGCTAAAGCCAAGTTTGTAAGCCAAGTTTATTTGTTTTAAGCAGAAATTTTCTGTTTTGATAGGTTAAAAGTACAAGTGTTTGTTTTTAATTGAAGGCACATAATATTGTTGTACACATTTTTTTATTCATATTTGGAAACATCTTGTGTGCACCATGTAAATGTAAATATTTTACCATTTAAAAACACTATATGGGCTATGCTGTCTCTATTGTTTGGGAAATTTCCTGTTTAAATATACATTTTCTAAATTCGTAAAAAACATTAAAAATGGTTTGGGGGGAAGAATGAAACACATTTAAACTATACGTGTCTTTTTTAAAACAAAATCTAGAACAAATCAGTTTGTCCCATCTTACGATGACAGCTGGAGTGACAGGAACCCAGTGCAGACAAAAATCAAGGTGGGACTCAAAAATGCACCAGACTTGAATTAATAACGAAAAACACATAAGAGGGAAAACTGCAAAAGATAAAAAAAAACTAAAAACTAAGAAAAAAAAAAAAACTAAAGACAAGCGAACCTCAGCGTAAAGCATGAAAGCCACAGCCCTAACGGACGCACCAACACTTAGGACTGAGAGGCTGCAACTGAAATAGTCTTAATGACAAAGTGCAGGCAGCTGTCACTCGTCCTCAGAGAGCTGCAGAGGAGGGAGGAGCCATCCAGGAGGAGTGACAGCTGACCTGCAAAACACAAAATGGAGTGAGAACAAAGGAAAAAAAACACCTGTGTCACTTAAAGTCCCAAGCTACTAAAATGTTTAACAGATGGCTTTGGACGGTTTTGATATTGCAGGTTAAATTTTTTGGGGTGGGTGAACATAATTTATGCAAGTTTGGGGTCATTTCAAAGTTTTTTTTTGGAGTATGAGGAATCTTTTACTTTGAAAAATCTTTTATTTTGAAAAGTAACCAGATCTTTTTCGTTACAATTCAGTCACTTGGGTACTAAAGCACTTTAACAGTATAGTACCACAGATTACTGCTGAGCCTGGCGGTTTTCAAGATGACTCTTGGGCTGGAATGTGTGAAAATACCTGGCAACACTGGCAGCAGCGAATGTGACGGGGAAATGGGCCCTCAACACTAGGTGGAGTATACACAAGGAAAGGCGCTCCACAACCAACTTATGACTCTGGGCTTACATGCCCACGTATGAAGAACCGAAATCCATTTTGAAGTTGGCTCCCACTCTCCAATAATTTTACCAGCCCCCTGTGACCTACTTGTACAAAGTTTTGATGATAAATTGAAATCTAGTCTCAACTCAGTTGCTCCACTAAAATCTAAAAAGATCAGAATCAAATCCACACCCCCTTGGAGAACTGAGGAAATTAAAAAAACTGAAGAG
>NC_050533.1:25691939-25694832 GCF_002922805.2 Oryzias melastigma
CTTGTACAAAGTTTTGGTGATAAATTGAAATCTAGTCTCAACTCAGTTGCTCCGCTAAAATCTAAAAAGATCAGAATCAAATCCACACCCCCTTGGAGAACTGAGTAAATTAAAAAACTGAAGAGACAGTGCAGGGCCGCTGAAAGACTTTGGAGAAAACACAAGCTCGAAATTAACTATCAACTATATCAAAATCAACTAAAACTATACAACCGAACAGTAAAACAGACTAGGAATTCATACTTTGCGAACATCATCTCTGAAAATAAAAATAATCCCAGAGTCCTCTTTAACACAATCGAATCTTTGATCAACCCCGATGTGAATAAAAACCCAATACCAGCTTCTGCTTCATTGTGTGAGGACTTTGCAGACCACTTCAGGAGTAAAATTGATTCTGTAAGATCAAGCGTTTTAAACGACCAGAGAACACCTTTTATTGAACATGATGACTTGATCTCACCTGAGGAAGCACTGGACAGTTTTGACCTGGTTGAAGCTGCAACACTTGGTCGAGTTTTCTCCCAAGTTAATCCAACAACCTGTTTTTTAGATCCCATCCCCACATCACTTTTTAAATCATTTTACGGATCTTTTGAGAGCGAGATTTTAAATATTACAAATTGCTCTCTTCAGACTGGTGTTTTTCCTACTGCCTTTAAAAGTGCAGTGGTGAAACCATTACTAAAGAAGACAAATTTAGATCCAACAGTTTTTAATAACTACAGACCAGTGTCCAACTTGCCATTTTTAAGCAAGATTTTAGAAAAGCTTGTTTTTATTCAGTTAAATGAGTTTCTCTTAAATAACAACATCTTTGAGATAAACCAGTCTGGTTTTAGAGTGAACCACAGCACCGAGACGGCCCTGTTAAAGATAGTTAATGATATTAGATATGCATTGGATTCAGGTCAGATCTCTGTGTTAATTCTCCTAGATCTAAGTGCTGCCTTTGATACTGTTGATCACCTGATCCTGATAAACAGACTAAGAAACATAGGACTTTCAGGGACTGTCCTCGAGTGGTTTACCTCCTATCTCACTGAGAGAAACTTCATGGTGAGTATGGACACATGCTTCTCTGGGGTCCACAGTATTGAATGTGGTGTGCCTCAAGGTTCCATCCTTGGCCCCTTGCTTTTTAATATCTACATGCTCCCTTTGGGGAATGTCATCAGGAGGCACAACATCAGCTTTCACAGCTACGCTGATGACACCCAGCTGTACATATCCATGTCTCCTGATGACACAAGGCCAGTAGAAGTACTTTTTAATTGTATTTTAGATGTGAAATTATGGATGGCGAATAATTTTCTGCAGCTAAACCAGGAAAAAAATGAAATTTTAGTAATCGGTCCTGAGGCCAAGAGAGAGAAACAGTTTCTGAAACTACAAGAACTTTCATTAAGCTGTTCAGAAACAGTCAGAAACCTGGGCGTTATTTTTGACTCTGAGCTAACTTTTATCCCTCACATTAAACAACAAGTTAAAACAGGTTTTTATCATCTTAGAAACTTGGCTAGAGTCCGCCCGATTCTCTCTCTTGCTAATATGGAGATGCTGATGCATGCTTTTATTATGAGTAGAATTGATTATTGTAACGCCCTGCTTGCTGGTCTTCCAAAAACGAAAATTAGGAACCTTCAGCTTCTCCAGAATTCAGCTGCAAGAGTTCTCACCAGGACCAGGCGACGGGCTCATATCGCTCCAATTTTAAAATCTCTGCATTGGCTCCCCATAAGCTTCAGGATTGATTTTAAGATCCTTTTAATGGTTTTTAAATGTCTGAACGGCCAAGCGCCTTCTTATCTGTCAGATCTTTTAGTCAAATACGAACCCTCGCGGACTCTAAGATCTTCTGGCACTAGTCTTTTAGTAATTCCAACTGTTAAAACAAAAACATATGGAGAGGCATCTTTTCAGTATTATGGCCCCCGTTTGTGGAACGGTCTGCCAGAGGACCTGAGAGCCGCAGAGAACATAGATGCTTTTAAGAAAAAAACTCAAAACTCATCTTTTTACCTTGACTTTTAGTTAATTTTTTACCACTTTTATTATTCATTGATTCTTGCACTATTTCATCATTTTATATGAATTTTAACTGGATTATTAATAATGTATTTTAATATTTCTTACTTCAATGTTTTACTGTTTATTCATTTATTGATTGCTTTTATCAGTATGTTTACTTCCTCATTTGGGTTCTCCCCCTCTGGGTCGGCTGCTGTTCAGCCACTGCGGCTCTGGATGGGGGCCTGCATCGCCACCCAGCTGTGGTAAGGCGGGTCCCCGGCTGTGATGCTGCAGTTGGCTGGCTATGCCGCTATTCGGAGAGGGAGACCCCAACTATTAGCGTACAAAATTACGTGCTCAGCCTATTCCCTGTTGTCCATTTTAATCAGCTATGGAGTGGGGGGTTGGGGGAAATGGACCCTGTTTTCAATCAATCAATCAATCAATCAAACTTTATTTATAAAAGCGCCTTTCATACTTGAGAGTAACCCAAGGCGCTTCACATTTAAAAACAAAACATACACAATAAAAGCCCAACCCACCCTTCACACACACACACCCTCCCCATATCACATACACCCATGACCCCACACACAATGAAAAAATAAAAATAAATAAAATAAATAAATAAAACTTGTAAAATAAACTTAAGGCTTGGCTCTGCTGTGAGGAGACAGTATTGAGGATTCTATCATACTAGGAGCCAGCTCGGTCAAAGGAACATCGCCATGGCGCCCACCCAGACCGGGACAGCACGGAGTCCACTCCACAGCTGTGAGGCTGGAGTGCAGAACTCCAGCCGCCCCAGCAAGGGCGAGAACCACAGCAACGACCCCAGACCAAGCAGACAAGCCCTGATATGATAGATCCCACAGGAAAC
>NC_050533.1:25695550-25710770 GCF_002922805.2 Oryzias melastigma
ACACGGCGATGTAAAGTTGAGTATCATCAGCATAGCTGTGAAAGTTAACCCCGTGTCTCCTGATGACATCCCCAAGAGGCAACATGTATAAGTTAAAAAGAATGGGACCTAAAATTGAACCTTGGGGAACCCCACAACTTATGTCATGGATTCTTGAGGAGCATGTATCCATACTTACATAAAAGTGTCGGTCTGTAAGGTAAGAATAAAACCACTTAAGATCTTTAACTTTTTAACTTTTATGCTTGCTTTTATATTATCTATTTATTGTTTCTTTTGTTTTAGTGTAAAGCACTTTGTGTTATTTTTATATGAAAAGTGCTATATAAATAAAGTTTGATTGATTGATCCACGCTCAGCTGAGTTTGTGTTTAGCCATTTACTGATGCATAGTTATATTTGGTGTTACTGTTTAGTTATTTTGCTCCTTTCAGATATCCTGTAAATATCCTCCACTATCTTTCATTTAACCCTAAACATTTCATGGCATTCACAGCAAATACAAATGTCATTGTACTGGTTATATGGGAAAACTGTTTCCTTGATGTGCGGATGACAATAAACCCTTTGAATCGTGGAATGAGCCGAGGATGGATGGATGAATGGATGTTTTACTGAATAATATATATGTATACATTTGAATATAAAATCTTTAATTGTATTATCAATTATGTATTTATCAGGCAATACAATTGCATTTCAAAACTGGCCAAAATGTTATATTTATCTTTTTCTCCCTATTTTTAGACATTTATGTGTTGCTCTTGTTTGCTTTGTCCTTTTTTTCACTGCATGTGTGGACTCATTCTGGGCCAATAAAGCTGATTCTGAAACACTGGCTACATCTTTTTTTTTGCTTATTGAGAAAAAAAGGAAGTTGGCAAGATATGTAACAGAGGTACAAAATGTTATACATGGTACAATTTGAATGGTCACATAAATGTAAGTAACTATATACTGTATACACACACACACACACACAGGGGAACAGGTGAGGAACAGAGATAAAAAGTAAACGAGTAAACAATGATAAAAAAAAGATTTAAATAAAGGGATACATTGACATAGTGAACATTAATTTGGGGCTCATCAAAAAGCTGTAAATTACATATGAAACTGAACTTCAAAGTTTGAAGTTTCATAGCAGATTTATGTTCCATCAAGTTTACATGTCAGGAAGTAGTGGTGGAGGACCCAAACACAGGAGACCAGGCTTGGTGACAGGAACTTAAAGCATTTAATAAATTAATCAAAACATGACAAAAACCAATGGAAGCAACACAAAAGGGGTCAGAACAGAGGAGACGATCTGAAAACCAGAGACTTAAAAACACTGAGGCTGATGAACTAAATGAAGACAGCTGTGGATGATTGACCTGAACATGGTGAGACTGACAGGGAAAACAACTTGACAAAAGCTAAGCACTGGATCATGACATCACAGATGAAAAGAATAAGCAGAGTTTTTTATGAAAAGTGAAAAAAAAAATGGTTTGTTCTTAATAAGTCGACGTTTGTGTATTTAGCATTTACCCAGGATAATTATAAGATTTAAAACAATTTGTAGATCTTTGTTTTCAAAAATTACATTCTTAATGGAAAAATCTGCTAAGCATGGAATTTTAGGAAAGAGACGATAATGTTCATTGTTCCAAAAGATATTAGAGTGAAAACATTCAAAGAATAGATCCTCAGTAGTTTTAATGACCTCATTACAAAAAGAACAACACATTTCAGGAATTCAAAATCATTTCCGGAGCGATTCTTTGCAGGGTATATACCTGCATATAAGTTTAAAAGTGGACTTTCTTAGCCTTAAGAGGTATGGAGAGTTTCTAATATTTAGTTCTGATTTATTTTTTTCTGAATTGTTACAATACTGTTAAAGAATTTGGATTGGAAATGAATGAAAAAGAGATTTTCATTCAAATATTCTCTGATTAGATGAACAGGGAGTTTGGCAGTTAACACATTATGTGCACTAATTAGAAGCTTAGTGAAAGTAGAATGTCTAAATGATATTATGGAACAGAACAGAGGCTGAGTTTAAGACCTTAATAATTTTGTTTGTGAAACATACTGGTTTTAAAACCATACTTAACCGTGAAGTCATCAAAAGACATCGGGAGCTCACAATGTTTGAATAACCATTTCCCATTTCAAACCATTTTGGTGCAAAGCGGGATTTCTTTTTAAGTTATGCAGTTCCAGACAAGTTTTAATTTGAGAGCAAATGTCGCCCTCTAGTGGTTGATGATGATAAATACTAAGCCTTCGCTGAGGGTAAACCAACCTTGCTCAGAATCTATAGCCACTCATTGGTCAATCACAGTTTTAAATTCCTTTCTCTAATTTGTGATTGGTTTAAAAAGTAAAGCCCGCCCATCGTTTTAGCCAGCTTAGTTTAGTTAGCATGTGTCTCTGATTCTGACAATCAACAGGTTAGTAGTGAAGTGAACTGGTTTTTTTTGTTGTTTACTACACTTTTATGACAGCAAATATTTTTTATCTATCTTTCGCTTCCGTTTTCGTCTTTAAAGAACTCGTAATTAGCATTAAATATCTCGTTTTGGTGTACTGTTAGCGCCAGCTAACTAGCATGTTGTTAGCCGCGGTCCGGTCCTCCACAGGTCCAGGTTCCTGCGGACATCGCCGGGTCTCCGGCTGTCTGTCTGCCCCGTCTGTGTGGTTTCGGACCGGCGGGAGCTGCGGCGCCGGTTCGTTCGAAATGTGGCGGTTCAGGTGACGACGCGGGAGGCGCAGTGGCGACATGGCCGACGAAGCCGGTCTCGTTGCTTGGCAACAAGAAAAAAAATCTTTTTAGTATTTTATTTTCTAAATCGACTGCAGTTTGTTTTCCATTCATATTTTTTACGATGCCCTCGCATATGAAATAAATAAAATGATTAGCTAACTATTACTTCTGGGACGGCCGTTACCATGGTAACAGGCTGCTATAGGTCCGTGTCGGAGGTAAATGAGAACAGGTCTGACATCATGCAGGGAAGCGATGAACCGCCGCGGAGTTTGGCAGCTGTCTGCGCCGGTAATGATCCTAACACCCGCGCGACCGTTCACGGATCGAGACGTGTTTATTGCTGCTCCTGTTAGCACGACAGCTAAGGTCTGTTTCCGTCACCCAACACCGGCTCACAGTAACCGGATCCGTCATGCACCACGTAACAACTCCGAGTGTTTCAGTCTGCGAAGAGACGCCGAATGTCCCGGTTCATGACAGGTTTCTAATCCGCTTTGCACGTCTTATTATAGGCATGGAGGAGCCGCCAGCAGTGACCCCCCCTGCTGCGGGACTCAGCGAGCCTCAGACCGGTTGGATGTAACGAAGACTCCCCAGAACCATGAAGAAAATATTCAACTTCACCAAGAAGAAGAAGCAACCGTTTGGAACCCCCGACAACGGCAGCGTGCTGTCTGCCGGCTACGAGCTGAAAGACAAGGAGCTGGGGAAGATCCATAAAGCTGCTCTGCAGGCCGACCTGGGAAAGCTGAGGCAGCTGGTGAAGAAGAATGACATCAACCAGGTGGACAAGGAGAACAGGTGAGGAACCATAAGACAGCTGTAGGGGAACAGGTGAGGATCAAAGACGAGAACAGGTGAGAAACAACAACGAGAACAGGTGAGGAACCTTAAGACAGCTGTAGGGGAACAGGTGAGAATCAAAGACGAGAACAGGTGAGGAACAACGACGGGAACAGGTGAGGAACAACAACGAGAACAGGTGAGGAACCATAAGACAGCTGTAGGGGAACAGGTGAGGATCAAAGACGAGAACAGGTGAGGAACAACGACGAGAACATGTGAGGAACAAAGACGAGAACATGTGAGGAACCTTAAGACAGCTGTAGAGGAACAGGTGAGGATCAAAGACGAGAACAGGTGAGAAACAACAACGAGAACAGGTGAGGAACATAGACGAGAACAGGTGAGGAACCATAAGACAGTTGTAGGGGAACAGGTGAGGATCAAAGACGAGAACAGGTGAGGAACAACGACGAGAACAGGTGAGGAACATAGACGAGAACAGGTGAGGAACCATAAGACAGCTGTAGGGGAACAGGTGAGGAACAGGTGAGGAACCATAAGACAGCTGTAGGGGAACAGGTGAGGAACAACGACGAGAACAGGTGAGGAACAACGACGAGAACAGGTGAGGAACAAAGACGAGAACAGGTGAGGAACATAGACGAGAACAGGTAAGGGACCATAAGACAGGTGTAGAGGAACAGGTGAGGATCAAAGACGAGAACATGTGAGGAACAAAGACGAGAACAGGTGAGGAACAACGACGAGAACAGGTGAGGAACAACGACGAGAACAGGTGAGGAACAAAGACGAGAACAGGTGAGGAACATAGACGAGAACAGGTGAGGAACCATAAGACAGCTGTAGGGGAACAGGTGAGGAACAGGTGAGGAACCATAAGACAGCTGTAGGGGAACAGGTGAGGAACAGGTGAGGAACCATAAGACAGCTGTAGGGGAACAGATGAGGAACAGGTGAGGAACAAACCAAACCCAGCTTTAGGGAAACTGTTTTGAATGAAGCGAATCCCATGTGTTCTGATTTGTTTTTATTCATACGTTATGCTGTAATACATTTTTTGTGTTGTATTTATTTGGTTAAATGTCAATAAAAAACTCAGTATTTTACTCACAGGAAAATGTATTATTATGTAAATAATTTAACACTTATTTTAGGTGTTATTTATGATCTTTTTTATGGTAATTTCCCATCGGTGGGATCAATAAAGTTTAATTCTATTTTAAGTTAAAGTTGACAAAGCTGTGCTGCATTTTCAATTACATTTCTATTCAATAATTGATTTATAATTACCTCAAATTTTTTTCAAAAAACAGAAGACGCACATATTTGAGTTGATGACTTTTAATGAGGAGAAAAGATAAATTCATTTGTTTTTGGTCTTTTATTTAAATGATTTAAATCATAGCACATTTTAAGCTTAACAACATTACAACAGCGTCACAATATCACTGATTTACTTTCCTTTTTCATTTTTAGTGACAATTGTAGATTTTGTATATCTAGTTCAAATATTTTTGTTTTCATTTCTCCATGTATTGACTTAACGTTAATACACCTTCAGAATCAGTTTGTCATTTTATGATCAAATCTCTTCCCCTAGTGAAGCAGTCTTAACGTGTTGGTGTCAGTGACTCGTCTTGAGGAAATTTGTCAAACAGAAAGATAGATTTTACAAAAAAAGTGCGTAAATAGAATAAAGTTTAAATATATTATTATATTATTGATGTTTTCACCACAAAACAAACGACACAAATTTATGTTGAAGACAGCCTCTGGATGAGACTAACCACCAGCGTTACGGCTCCGATGGGAGCGCCGCAGTCCTTACGTAACTTTAAAAGTGCGAGAGGAAATCCCACTTCAGGCGTTCCCATCCTGCGTCGCGGTCAGGTTCTGCGTCGCTGCGAATCCGTTTCGTTTGATTCCAATTTTCGGCGGACGACGGAGCTGAACCGCAGCGAACAAAGGGGGCTTTAGCATGAACGCATGTGAATTTGGAGTTTTGTGAGGTCAGTGCAGTCGGTGGCTGCATCCATCCTGTAGCTAAAATGAGTCATCGGCTGTACTCCTGCATCGGATCAGAGCTGTAACGCTCGCCGTGTCAGCCCGGAACAGAGATGAACATAATGCAGTCTCAATGACCAGTGGAGAAGACCAGTCAGCATCAAATGTAGCTGTCTGAGGTTAGAATAGAGTCTGAATCTCCAAAGAGGTAGAACTTCTTCCTAGACAAATACTTTTCTCCTTTAGTGTTTCTTAGGGTCGAACAGGGAAAGATCATGGAGTAAAGAAAGAATCACACATTATTATGACCGTACAGAAGCAGAATAACACATCAGATTAAAGCTACATATTATTCTGAGGCAACGTAAGATCTATTACCAAGCTCACAGTGTATAACCGCCAAAGTGTAGACCCTCCCCCTATGAGAAGCCCTCTAAGAAGGCAGTGCAACTCCTTAAGTATACAGAATCTACTATTTACTCTGGATTTTTAATGTCGTGCTGCATGTTCAAAAATGCATAAACTGCAAGTCCTCTAACTCCTTGAAATTGAAATGATTTAACTCTAATTTTGATTTAAATGAGCCACTCTATGGAATCATTAGAAGACTAAAGCTAATCATAAGCAGGGCGGAGTGGGACAACTGTTCAGCCCAGGAGTTTAATGGTCAAGACCGGCCCATTTTTTGCCACATGAAAAATTAGGCAAGCATTTAGAATGTATGTGGGGGGGGGATCATAAATGACAAAAAAATATATATATATAATGAAAACGTGTGGTTTAACAGAAATATTTACCTGTATGAAAATGTGGATGAAAAGCTAAATTGAATTTTTTTTTAACATTTGAAAAAACATCATAGTAACTCCAGAATCTACAGCATAAGTCTCCACATAAGAAGTGAACCCGTTTCTTCAACCTTATTTGTTACTTTGTCACAGTCAATGGACATAAGGATTTATGTTTCTGTTGACATGAGCATTAATCCTCCAAGTGGTCCTGACTGAGCATGCTCCAGCCTGTTTTAATGAACGTCAGAATGGAGACGGTTCTGACATGAAACTTAGGAAAATAAAAGCTCAATGTCAGTCCGATATCTGGTATCCATCTGTGAAAACGTTATATTGTGTCAGTATTAGGGCTGAGAATCTCAGAGTCACTCCTGATACGATGTGATTCATGATACCAACATTATTGCAAAATGGTAAACATCGCAATAATCAATATATTACCTTGGTAATTTATGATATATAACTATTTTTAAACACAAATGTATATTTTTGTTTTCTTCGAAATCTTTTTTTAGAATAATTTAAATCACAATGTGTCAATTTTACGCCCTTTTCAACATTAAAATAAAATGATCAATAAATACTAATGTGTCTTTACCATAATTACATACATTTTAAGGTAATAAACAAATAAGCTGATAAACAAAGCTCGAATTAAGAACCAACATGACGAGTAAATCAAATGGCCTCAATTCAAATATCAATAAATGTGGAAATAAAAAAAAAATCAAATTGTTCAAATTCAAATTTACTTTAAATAATTTTACATTTTATGTCCGACAAGCTGTTATTGTTGAGGAAACTATGAACTTTCAGCCTGTTAATATTATAGGATCATTGTTTTTAAAGTGCTGCCATCTTTAATTCCTCCTTTTATTAAAATTGTCTGCACATTTCTGTGATAATCAACACTTTAGTCACGTGATCCAAGTGTGTACCACGAGCATACACACCTGTTGGATCAATAACGCTGCTTGACGTCTCATTGGACGGTCAGACGCTGCGCACGACTGCGCTAGAATCAGGTGTTTTATTGCGGTATTTGGACAGATTACTGCTGTTCCCGCCCTCACAATCCGTGTTATGTAACATTAAAAACAGGTCGCTGTCTGCCTCTACTTTATAAAACACAGACACAGCTCGGACCTTTTCGCTCGCGGCCTCTCTGCCTCCCGCGTGTTCTCACCTGTAGAGCAGGTGGAGAGGAGTCCCGCCCCTCCTCACTGCAGAGAAGCAGCAGAGAAAGTGACTCCGTGTTTGCGCTGAACCCGCTATGTTTTAGGTATTTAGCCGCCCGTCCCGCTCATTCCCATAACCACTATCGCTTCCTACTCATTTCTACTCGCTAATCATCCATCTGGCCCGCGGCTGCTTCTCTGTCCGGCCCTTAGACCCTCCAAATAGAAAGTTCACGTCAATGGTCCGGCCCAGACATGATGGTAAAGCGCACTCTGGTGGACTCAACCAACTGTGAGAATTCAAAAGGGGTGTTTATGTTAAATCGTAGCTCCAAGACTGACGGTGTCGTCTCTTAAATGGACGGACGAACATAGTTACAAAGATTCATACATGTTCTACCGTGAATATTTTTTCCATGATGGCGACTGACCGGCCCGTGAATGAGGCGGCCCACTGGGAATGCTCCCGACTCTCCCGATTACCCACTCCGCCCTTGGTCATAAGACTAATCTTTCCTAACCTTTCAAATGCTGGTGAAAAGTTCTTTTGCTTTAAAACATTTGTTTTCGTTTCAGAACGGCTCTTCATATCGCCTGCGCCTCCGGTCATGTGGAAGTGGTCCAGTTCCTGGTGGAGAATAAAGCCAGGCTTAACCTATGTGACAATCAGAATAGATCCGCCTTAATGAAGGTAATCCTGGAGGATCTTTATTCATGGCTTGTATTTCCTGTTTGCATGCAGTTCTGGTTGAGTTCCTCTGGGTTCCCTCTCCTCCAGGCAGTGCAGGGCCAGCATGAGCGCTGTGTCAGCTTCCTGCTGGAGAACGACGCAGAGCCCAACGTGGTGGACATCAATGGCAATACAGCCCTGCACTTAGCTGCAAACATTCCATCCGTGTCCACGGCGGAGTTACTGCTGCAGCACAGCGCCGACATCGATGCACAGAACAAGGTGAAGACGAGTCATTTGATACGGACTCGGCATCGTCTTACCACAGATGTTAGCTATGAGTGCAGGGACGTCTCAGTGTGTTTTACCTTTACCCATTGACTGTATTTAAGAACTGGACTGAGTGACTCCTCCCCCTGGTGTTCCAAACAGGAAGTAACTGCTGGCTCCATAGACTTCTATGTAGAAATGACCAGCTCTTATGAGTCATTCTATTGGTCAGAACAAACATTGTTTTCCTGTTTTCCAGTAAAGTCCGACTTTAGTTTACCAAACAAGCTGTTCAATGAATAGAAACTCTAATCCAGATATTGATCAGGTCAGAAATCATGATTCTCATCGGAAATCTTTGTCCTTCAAGCTTTGCTTTGATCAGAGAATCCTCCATCAGCAGCAGTTCCAGCACCACAGACCTTTGGCGCTCTATATGTTAGTTTGATGAGGTCATCCGGAGATATTTGAGCCCAAAGAAGCCCCTCCCACTGCTTGGATTGGCTTCTATGGTTGCTCCCACAGCAGCTCTATGTGGTTTAGATCTGGAGACTCCATCACAGACAGAATCCCAGCTGTTCTGGTCTAGGTGGTGGTGAGCTTTGTTTTAGCGTCCTGCTGGAGGTTCGGTTAACCCATCTCACTAATGTTCTTCAGTCTGATCCAAACATCCGTCCAGAACTCTTTGTTCTAATCTTCCTCTGTCTGATATGTGTTCTTCTGCTCGTCTTCATCTTTTTCTCCGGTTGTCCGCTCTCAGATTTTTTTTTTCTGTGCTGCTCTGCCCTGAAGGCCAGAATCCTGAAGTCTTGACTGTAGATGTTGGTTCTGGTGTTTAGCGGTTCTGTTCAGTCGAGCAGCTGTGAGGCGTCTGTTTCTCTTCCTGCTCAGTTGTGCAGCAGGACCTCCCACTTCTCTTTCTACTCTGTTAGGATTCAAGGATTCAAAGGATTTATAATGCCAGACCAGTGGACAAATTAATGTCACTGGCAGAGATTGGAACTCAGGTCCCGGGGAAAAATATAAACAAACAAATGAACAAATAAATAAAGTAAACATATAGAACACAACTGTCACACAGGGTTCACCAGCCTGACAGCTTCAGGGAAGAAGCTGTTTCGGAGCCTGGTGGTTCTGGATCTAATGCTCCTCAGCCTCCTGCCTGATGGAAGTGGTTGGAACAGACCATATGCTGGGTGGGTGGGGTCTTTGATTATGTTCAGACCCCTCCTCCTGCATCCTATGATGTAGAGGTCTGTGGTGGTTGGCAGCTCTCCCCCCAGTTCTCTGGGCGGCTTTTACCACACGCTGCAGAGCTTTCCTCTCAGCGGTGGTGCAGCTGCCGTGCCACACGGTGATACAGGTGCAGAGGACGCTGTCCACAGCATGGTAGAAGCTCATCAGGGCTGAGTCTCCAAGTCCAGCCCGCTGCACCTTCCTGAGGAAGTACAGGCGCTGGTGGGCCTTCTTGACCAGCTGGGAAGTGTTGGTGCTCCAGGAGAGGTCCTCGCTGATGTGCACACCCAGATACTTATAGCTGGAGACAAGCTCCACTGGGGCTCCATCGATGTGAAGGGGTGGGGTGGGGCGTCTGCTCTTCCTGAAATCCACCACCATCTCCTTGATCTTCTTCACATTGATGCAGAGGTTGTTCTCTCTGCACCAACATCTCCACCTCCTCTCTGTAGTCAGACTCATCGTTGTTGCTAATGTGTCCAACTACCACTGTGTCGTCTGCAAACTTGACTATATGGCAGCTGGGGTGTCCCACCGAGCAGTCATATGTCAGCAGAGTGAACAGGAGGGGGCTCAGCACACAGCCCTGGGGTGTGCCAGTGCTCAGGGTGAGGGTACGGGAGATGGTATTGTGGATCCTGACAGTCTGTTGTCTATTTGTCAAGAAATCCAGAACCCAGTTCCCTAGTGTGGGGCTCAGGCCCAGGGTGGAGAGTTTCAGCAGCAGGGTCTGTGGGATGATGGTGTTGAAGGCTGAGGAGAAATCCAGGAAGAGCAGGCGGATGTAGGTGTTCCTGTCCTCCAGGTGCTGAAGGGCTGTGTGGACCACAGCTGAGATGGCATCATGAGTGGAGCGGTTCTTCTTGTAAGCGAACTGCTGCGGGTCCACAGTGGCATCGACGTTGTTCCTGATATGGGCCATAACCAGCCTCTTGAAGCACTTCATGACTACCGGGGTCAGTGCTATGGGTCGGTAGACATTAAGCTCCGTAACTGTGGAACCCTTTGGCACAGGAACAATGACAGATGTTTTTAGGCAGGTTGGAACAGATGCCTCAGACAAAGAGATGTTAAAAATATCTGCTAGCACCTCAGACAGCTCAGATGCACAGTCCTTCAGCACCTGCCCTGGGATGTTATCGGGGCCAGCAGCTTTGCAGGGGTTAATCCCTTTAAGGGTCCTGCTCACATCAGCTGCAGACACTTTGAGGGGCATATCACCTGGTGGAGTGGCGAGCTTGGTGAAGGGTGGTGGAAAAGCAGGATCCTCAAAGTGTGCGTAGAACCTGTTGAGTTCATCTGCCAAAGAGGATCTGGGCACTGTGCATTCCTGGCGTTTAAGTTTGTGATGCATTTAATGCCCCTCCACATACTCCGGGGGTCATTTGAAGAGAAATGCTCCTCAATTTTCCTGGCGTATGTGGATTTGGCTCTGTTTATGGCCGCCATCAGTTCATTCCTTGCTGTTCTCAATACAGATACCTCACCGGCCCTGAATGCAGCATTCCTGGCTTTCAGCAGAGCTCTCGCCTCAGCATTCAGCCAGGGCTTTTGATTTGGATACCAGATGACTGACTTTGTGGTAGCGACATCACTGGCACACTTGGAGATAAATCCCAGGACAGAGGAGATGTATTCCTCCAGGTTCACCTCTCCCTCATACGTAGCTGCTTCTTTGAAGACCTGCCAGTCTGTGCATTGAAAGCAGTCCTGCAGCACAAAACCTGCATCGCTGGGCCACACAGTGACAGTTCTTCTTGTTGGCTTTACCCTTCTTATCAGAGGCTGGTAGGATGGTGCCAGTAGCAGGGAGATGTGGTCAGAGAGGCCAAGGTGGGGGCGAGGGAGAGCTCTTTATGCACCGCGGATGTTTGTGTACACACAGTCCAGTGTGTTGTCTCCTTGAGTGGGAATGGTGACATGTTGGTGAAAATTGGGAAGGGTGTCCGTCAGTTTCACGTGACTGAAGTCTCCTGCAACTACGTAAAACGCTTCTGGGTGCTTGGCTTGCAGCGAGCTGATGACATCATGAAGCTCCTGTGTTGCAGCGTTGGCACAGGCACCCGGTGGAATGTAAACAATGGTGACGAACATAACAGTAAACTCCCGTGGTAGGTAGTGGGGACGACATTTCACTGTCATTAGCTCTACTGCCTCAGAGCAGGAGCTTCTTTCCACCCCACAGTTAGTGCACCAACCTTCATTTATGTACACACATAGTCCTCCTCCTCCTGTTTTACCTGACCGGCAGTCACGGTCTGCCCTGAACAGCTGCAGGTTGTCCAGTTGAAAGGTGGAATCCGGCATGTTTTAATTTAACCAGGTTTCAGTTAAACAAAGAACAGCACAATTTTTCATTTCGTTAGAGCCTGTTTGTGCTGTTCTCTAAACTCAAGAGGACACAGTGCTGAAGGAAATCTGATGTTTCTTGGTGATTTCTCTCATGGAATCGCCTACATTTCAAGAACAACAAAAATATGTAGTTTGACATTGTAGCTGCTCCTTAAGTTTTTCAATCCGATCAGAAAAAAGCCACGCTCCGACTGATGATCTTTTGGTCATTTATTTTTCACATAACCACAGAATCGCCAAAGAATCACCAAGGAATCACCATGAAAAACGTGTGCCCTCTGATCACATTTTAAGGAGTTGCTCGTCCATTTTCAGTCTTTCCACCGTGCTCCGTTCCGTCTTCGTCCAGCGTGTTCTCTGTGTTCTTTTTTCGTTATGCTAATGCTGCCCCACCTGGCTCGTTATGATCCAACGCATGGACAGCGCATGCACAGTCAGTTTTTTCAGTTCACCACAAGGGGTCAGCAATGAGACATAAAATTAAATGCAACTCAAATTAACAAAATAAAATCCTTTTTAGACAGCTACAGACATGAAAGTTCTTTTTCTGGTCATTCTGAGCGTTTCACCGACCCACAAACATGATCTTTAGATCCTCAGAGGAAGGTTAGAGCTTGTCTAACAGCTAAACTGTTTCTAGCCGTGCTAACGTGACTGCAGAAGGTTTCTAATCATCTGTTAGTCATCTGTTGATGACCAAACACACTGTAGCATTAGAACAGTGGAGGGATAGCTGCTGGAAACGGGTCTCTAGACACTGATGGAGATGAAGTATCAAAAACCAGACAGTAGCTGCTGGAAGAGTCAGTTTTTTACCACATCAATAATGTATAAAGTGTTTCTGATTAAAGTTATCTTCTTTTCTTTCATGTAAAAGACCCCAAACTATTGAATGCTATTGTTTATTCAATTAAAAGTTACTGAAGTTCTGAACTGACTGTTTGTATGTGGTTCCTGCTGGCCCACATGATAATGTTAGAGTGATTTACAAACTTCATGCTGCATATGTTTAAGCAGCAGGGGTGTGGCCATCCAACAACTTCAGTCCTGACTGGTTGCCATGGAAGCGATGGCTCAGACCGAATCGGACCAATCACTATTTACTTGTTACATTTCCAATAACTATGAAATTGGGCAAATAAAAGCAAAAAAGCAGCTGCCCTGAGGCTGCACAGCGGACGCCATGACAGGTCCCACGGTCATGCAGAATTGTTGGATCCACAGCTCCTCTGTAAGACCAGCATTTCCCTAATTTGCTTCATAGTAGCCCCTCCCACAGAGAATGAGACGCCGTTGTCTCCTCTGGTAGTTCTGCAGAAGAAACGTGAATGTGAACAGGAAACGTTTATTTTTTGAACAGGCTTCTTTTTTGTAACAGAAACGTTGCTACTGACAACGTTTGGCTCCAGCATGGCGGCGTCTCAGTTTCTTTAAATGATGTTTTCAGTGTAAAGAAGCTGAGTTACTTTTTAAGTTTCTTTTTTTAAAGAAAACCATAATGATGGATTTATTGAATCACTGTCACATCTCGTTAATGAAGATAATTTCAATCCCTAAGAAAATGTTTGTAAATGTTAAATCCAGCTGTAATTCCTTAACTTTGAAAATGAGATCAGATTTATTGCTCCCCTCAGAATACAGACCGAATGAAACTGAAATATGTGAATGAGTTGATCTGAATGTGTCCTCTGGGGTAGGAGGGCTTCACCCCTCTGACTGTAGCAGTCCGGGAAGACCACATCGAGATGGCTGAGTTTCTCCTGAAGCAGGGTGCTGATGTGAACTGTGTGGACCAAGACCAGAGGTCAGTTTCCAGCGTACAGACTGGTGCTGCAGGATTGAGAGTCCACAGGCCTTCAGGCCTCTGTCTAATGTAGGAAAGAGGAGTTTAAAGTTTGACTCTCTCTGTTCTTCCAGGTCTCTCCTGATGTTAGCAGCTGGGCACGGACAGATCGGTATGGTGAAGCTGCTGCTGCACTTTGACGCAGACATCACTCTGAAGGACGCCAAAGGCCTGTCAGCAGATAACCACGCTGCCATGAACGGCCATCACCCGTAAGCAGCCCTCTCCTCCGGCTTCACAGAGTCATGCAGAGCAGTTCACCTCAGCTGTTAACCGTCTCTTTGCAGCTGCTCCCTCCTGATCATAGAACATGAAACCCAGAAGACCGCTGGAGCCTCAGCGTCGCATCGAGGTCAGAAGAAGAAGAAACCTGCGCTGGCTAGCCCCTCCCACGATGCAGAAGCAGGCTTCTCTCTGGGAGGACCCGCCTCCGACAAAGACGGTAGGAACTCTTGAGAGGAAGAGTGAACGATGATGTTTCAGCTCAAACTGATGTTGACCGTGTGATTTGTTCTTCATGCATAACCTCTGCCTGGATCTAGAGCTGGGAGCAAATGAAGCAGGGCGAGGTACTTCACCGAGATGATCTTCCCTGTAAACTAAAGTGTCTTTTACACAAAATGATCATCCTAAAATCTCATGAACAGAACAGCTTCATAAATGTTTAGTTTTACATTTTAAATATGATGCAGCCAAAGGCTGTGATTGTGTTTTTGAAAGGACATGAAAGATCGAGGTGTTTCCAACAAAAATGTTCTTCACAATGTTCTCTGAAAGTGGCTCCATGTTCAGAGCAGAACCAGACCGATTCAGTGAAACTGGAGGAATCTGTAGGTCAGGGACACATTGACTGGATGTGTGGGATCTACATCAGTCATTTCCATGATGATCAATAAGTTCACTGAACAGTTGTTTCTATTGATCCCTGTATGAGTACACCTGGAGACGATGTCCTACTGTTGAAAAAAGATCGTATTTGTACTGTCGAAAACATGATGGGTGGGGCCGCAAGCTCAGTCTGGGGAAGGGAGGGGGGGGGGGTTCTCCATGCCAACGGTCCCGCCCACAGCTCAGAGTGGTATGTCTCATAGTAATGATTGATTAGATTTACAGACGCTCAAAGTGTTTATAATGTGTTTATAGTGCTGGTAATGCAGCCACAGCTGCCCGGGGCAGACTGACAGACGCGTCACCAAGGGCCTACGGCCCCTCTGACCGTCACCAAGGGCCTACCCTACGGCCCCTCTGACCGTCACCACGCGCCTACGGCCCCTCTGACCGTCACCTCGCGCCTACGGCCCCTCTGACCGT
>NC_050533.1:25710783-25718289 GCF_002922805.2 Oryzias melastigma
TCACACCCCAGTGAAGCCACACTGGAGGCAGGGGTGTGAAGCGTCCTGCCCCAGCGCACAGCGACAGTTGATTGGGGGGGGCGGGAATCGAACTGCCAATCCTTTGGGCGACCTGCTCACCCACCTGAGCTGCTGCAGCTCTCTAATGAACTGCTGCCGCTCTGCAGAGAGAATAAACGTGGAAACAGCCGATGATGTGACTGAGTTTGATCCATTATCAGTCATGCCGTCAGAAATCTTCACATATCTGATGCAGTGTCTGAACTCACTGAGGAAGACTCTGATGTGTTGCAGATTTGGAGGATCACTCTCAGTCGGAGTCTTTAAGTCGGTCAGTGAACTACACCCCATCATTTCAGCTTCAGATCTTCCTGCTGTAACCTCAGTCTTCTCTCTTCAGTCGGTCTAAAAGTGCTGCTGATGAATGGCCTTCATCGGAGGAAGACGAGGAATCTGCCATGACTAAAAAGGTGGCTGCCGCTCATGTCTGCTTCCTCACCGTTTTCTGATTCACTGACTTGATGTTCTGAATTTCAGAAAGGACTCAAAGTGAACCTGAGCAAAATGACTGAATCCAGAAGATGGAAAGGTACCGACATTTCTGCTCTGGAAGTCTGCTGTCTGTGGTTCTGCTGGTGATCCGTCTCTCTCTTCCTGTAGCCTCGGTCCTGTTGGACTCGTCCTCTAGTGAGGCTGAATCTAAACCACAGTCAGACCACCCCCTCCCAGCAGCTCTGTGTCCCAGCAGACCTCTGCAGCCCCCCGTAGACCTTCCCTCTGCCTCCTCCCCTCCCCAACTACCCCAGATGAGCTCCACCCCTCGCCCCGCCTCCAGAAAGGTAATGTCTGTGTTTGTCTGCTGCTTTCTGTGACCTCTCTTTCTTTCCTCTGAATCCTGAATGAAGCTGAGAAGAAACGGCAGAACTCAAGCTCCCAGGAGGACAGCTCAGCTGGGGAGGAGGAGGAGGAAGAGAAGGAGGAGGAGGAGGAGGAGGAGGAAGAGGAAGAAGAGGAAGAAGAGGAGGAAGAGGAAGAAGAGAATGAAGATGATGAAGATGAGGAGGATGAAGAAAGTGAAGAAGATGAAGAGAATGAAGAAGACAATGGTGTGGATGCTACTGTAGTCCAGCGGGACACCGGCCTCTTCAAAGACGATGGTCTGAGTCCTGAGCCATCAGGGAAGGCCCGGTCCGAAGGCTATGATAAGAAGAATACCAGAACAGACGCTGGAAACACAGAACTGTCTGGTTCCGGCAGAAGTTCTGTTGTCCCAACGACTCTGTCTGTCATGGAGGACTGCATCGTCTCCGCCATCAGGGTTGAGTCTAAGTTCTCTGATGAAGATGAGAGTCCCGGAAAGGAAATTCTAAGATTAACAGGTCAAAGCGTAAACCCTGAAGACTCCGCAGTTACGCATGTCACCGAGTCTAAGTTACCTAAGGACGCTGCAGAGGCTGAGAGCGACGTGGAGGACGATGATGATAAAACCTGGAACGACAGTGAAAAAGAAGAGCAGACTCCAGCAGGAGGGCTGGTGAGCTCTTTGATGGATTTTCAGAGAAACCTGTTGGAAAAGATTGATAAAGAAATGAGCAGTAATCCGTCGGATGAAGAAGATGTTCAGTCAGATCAAAGAGAGGAAAAACCACAGTCTTTATGGGGCTCCTCATCGGAGGACAGCGACGCTCAGCTGCCAAACCTGAGCGAAAGAACTGCTGAACCGAAGACCGGACTCCCATCTGATGACCTGCCGCAGCTACCTGCCCTGGTCTCCAACACCTCAGCAGATCTGAAGACAGACCAGCGCCGGGGTTCTTCTGCTCGGTCCACAGACAGACCCGGTGCTGATGGTGCAGACGATTCAGAGTGGGGTTCCTCTAGAAATAATGTCAGTTCTGCTGCAAAACAACCAGCAGCATCACCCGACTCACGTGTGGGAACGGCCGGCCAGAGCAGAGAGCGCTCTTCATCAGACGAGGAAGGTCTGGATAACGACCCAGATGACCCCTCACCTGTGGTGTCAGGACCACCTGAGGACGACGAGGCCGTCATAGAGGACGGAGACCCAGAAATTGAAGAAAAATCTCACCCTGGGGGTGAAAAAGAAGACAGCTGGGATGATGATGAAGAGCAATCCCTGTCCAACACTCGGACTGAGCCCGCAGAGGAACCGGAGAAGCCCGGAGCTGAAGGCACTGAGGAGGACCGAGAGTGGGTCTCCTCGGCTGGACTCCGGAGGGATGGCTCTGTGGGGGGTGTGAAGGCTCAGCGGGAGGACGCCGGCGGCGAGCATCACAGATGGCAGTACGACAGTGGCCACGTCTCGATCAAAGAGGAAACTCCTTCACCTGATGCAGGCAGTGATCTCCTCACCAAGCGGACGGCTTTTCTCCCCCCAGAGCGCTCCGCTGATGACTTAGACAGAGACGTGTTTTTGAGTCATCCCTCCAACCACAGCCACGGCTCAGAGAGCGAGGAGGCGCTGCCTCAAACCGACATCGATGATGAGGAGGCGCTGCCTCAAACCGACATCGATGACGTGGATCTGGACTCTCCTGGTGAGACCTCAGAGGCTCAGCAGGTCAGAAACATGGAAGGAAGTGGCGTCCAGGTAAAACTCCTCCCCCTGATGTAATGGATAGCAGATCTGCTCGGATGATCACTCTGATGCTGTTCTGTTGTTCTATGTAGTTGAAGCATTTTGAGGCTTCAGAGGATTTGAGTTCCAAACATTGTTGTCAGAGTTCAAGGAAAAAGGTTCAGAATGAAAAGTATTCTGATAAGTTCAGTTTTTCACGATGAACAAGTGTAAGGAGTCGGACGTCTGGAGGTGTTTACAGACGTGGACGATGGTTTACTGTTTACAAACAAGACAACAGAACAACATTTATTCAGGAAGTGGATTCACTCTAACCAGAGAGACCAGCAGACGTCTTTAACGTCCATCTTCTTCTCTGGTTTTTATTGTGATGATGCTTTTTCAGGAAAAATCAAAAATTTGTTGTTTCATTATGAGTGGTGAGTGAGACTGCTGGAGCTACGCCGCCCCCCCTTCCCTTCTCTGTTCCTGAGAGCTGTGTACCCCCAGTGTGTTTCCTTCATCATAAATACGATCTTCTTCAAATGTCAGCTTTTCATCCGTTTCTGATGCACAACAGTTTGAACAAAAAATCCTCACAAACCTCAGTTCTCAATTATCAGAGACACAAAAACGCTAAAACGCCGGTTTCATCAGATCACATCTCAGCAAAAACTCACAGATGACAGGATTCCAACCATTCTGATGGGAAAGTGTCCAGACCGTGTCCAGACTGACCTTTAACCTTTTCCTTGTTTGACAGAGGGAGGAGGAGGATGAGGATGAAGGAGGAGACGAGGATGAGGAGGATGAAGACGTATCGGAGGAGGAGCCTGGCGGTGGTGGGGGGGCTGCTGAAGCAGAGCAGCTCAGAGAGAAAAAACGAGGTGAAACTTCAGCAACTCACTTATTCATTATTGTCAGAGTTCAGTCAGACTCTGAAAAGCTAAAACAAGAAAAACTTTATCGACAGTCTGACGGAAGTCTTTCTTCTCTTTTGGGTCAGATTTTCTATCGGAGCTGGGTCTGGAGAAGGCTGAGGAAGAGGAAGATTCCTGGGACTCTGAGGTTCAAAGAAAACGTCTTTATTCCTCATTTGTAAACTGTACATGCCATTTTCAGCCAAAATCCAAAAACTTGTCATCTTCTACACATACTTTCTGCAGAGCGGGAAGAGTTCAACACAAATTCACCTCTGAGTTGTGGGTGGGGCTGTAAACGCAGAGCAACCCCGCCCCTTCTTCCCATCATCCATCTGTTTACATGCCCTCCCACTAGCTTACAGCCCCTCACAAGCTAACATTAGTACTACTACAAAAGCTGTATCATTTATTTCAGCTGTCCGGTTCTGATCCAGATTCCAGCTCAGACCAGGACAACAAAGACGTTCATGGATCAATTGGTCTGCTGGTGGATGATCAGAATACTGATGGCCCCGCCCAGCTGTAGCCTCTACATCACAAACTTTTTCCAACTGTATGTTTGTGTTTGGACCCGATTCTCAACGATTTAAGGAAAGAAATCCTTAGAAATCCAATTTTGAGTTTAATTTTCTTAAAGTTCTTAGAGATGTTAAAACATCATTTTCATCGCAGTTTGTCTTTAAACCACCAAACTTAAAGAAACAAAGACCTTTCCAAGTTCCTGCGGGAGGTCTGGCAGTAGCAGTCGGCTGAAGCTGTTGTTACGCATCCCGCCTCACTTTTGTCCTGACATTGATCAACCACATGACATTCATGACACCTGACTGGAATTCACTCCGAAAACTCCACATTCTGGTTTCTGCAGCCTTCACAGCAGATTTCTGACCTGTTTTCCAGTCTCACTCTGAAAACTCCGGCGCCCCTCATGAGGAGGACCAGCGCTCCTCAGCTCCCCATCAGCAGAGGTCCTCCCCAGCAGAGGAACGTGAGTCTCTCTGTGTTTTTCAGCTGTTCAGTCATTCCAAGCACCATTCCACGCAGCACAGACATGTTCTCCTAGAACACTGAAGTATAACGTCCTAAACGGAGCTTTGAAACCACTGTGTGCTTCTCTTTTGTAGACTTGTTTTACATTCCTTCTTTTTTAAGAGGGATGGAGGGATGTAGGAGTGTAGGCAAGACCAGAGGCAGCCAGGAGGAGGGTACGCCAGTCTTTAACCACACCCACTGCCTTATGACCTTCAGCAGGAAGGTCACTCAGCACGCTGCTCCATCCTGCCTGCTGCCATCAACACATTCAGAATTGACTCATTCAGATTCAGAGCATTCATGTTATCTCGCTTCAGTCGCTCTGCATGATGGCAGTAGATGTTGGCACCAATGTTGTGTTGCTTCAGCAGAAGGACGCTCATCGACCCTCACAATGTTTTCCTTCTCATCATGTGGGATTCTCTGAGCTTCATCAGGAAGGGTTTAGGAAAACAAATCTTTGGTTTGTTTGTGTTGATGAGGCCGAGCAGACGGATGTGCAGCTCCTTCATCCTCACCGTTACTGTCACTGAACATTGATGGAATATGAGAACTGGACCCAGTCAGTGTGACATCACCCATAGAAAATGGCTTTTTCCTCCTCCAATGAAATTAAGCCAATTTAGTCGCCGTTTTTTCACAATACAGACGCCGCCATGTTGGAGCCAGACGCCATCAGGAAGCAGTGTTTGGTCCAAGTCTACGTTTCTATGACAACCACTCCCACCAATGAGGAGTGAGCTTGTATGAAGGCCACACCCCACCACTCAAAATCTCTCAAACGTTTGGCGTGAGACCACATTCTTTGATTGAGGCGTCTGATTGGTCAGTTTCATCCATTCATCTTTGTAACCGTTTGATTCCTTTTGGGTCTCGGGAGTGCTGGAGCCTAACCCAGGTACTGATCGGTGAAGGCAGGGTACACCTGGACAGGTGGACAGTCTGTCGCAGGGCTCAATCACACACTCTCACATAGACAGGTTAGAGTAACCAGTGAATCCAGGAAGCATGTTTCTGGATGGTGGGAGGAAGCCAGGAAAACCCAGCATGCACTGGGAGAACATGCAAACTCCACACAGAAAGGTCCCCGTTGGTGGTTCTGGTTCTGGTCCAGCGGCCTTCCTGCTGTGAGGCAAGAGCTCTAACCACTGCGCCACCGTGCAGCTCTGATGGGTCAGTTTAAATGAATCTAAGAGAATTATCAGTTGGGTGATAAAAGGAATCAGATCCAGAAAATGTATTCTGACCAACAGAACGTCTGAGAACAGCTGATTATTTCTACATTGAAGTTTGAGCGATTCTGGCGTCTTGGAGCCACTTCCTTTTTGGAACGCCAGGGTGCGGGGTCACTGAGTCCAGAGTGGAAGAGGAACTGTTCAGTTTGAACTTTACCCAAATTCCCCATAGGATTTACCTGTCCATCACCTCCATCCACCAGCCTGACTCTGGCTTGTGTTCCTCAGTCCAGTCCTGGACCAGACCACACAGCTGGTTCTAGAAAGACCTTTCCTCTGGGCTCTGCTGTGTCTGCAGCCGCCATGTCGATGGTCTCTCCGGTTTCTTCCTGAACCGAGAGTCTGGCTGGACAGGAAGCTGGTGGCGTTGACCACCGTGCATGCTTTCTGCTGTGTAGGCCGTGTCTCAGGTGAAGCCCTTGTTTCCATGCATCATGGTTAGAGGAAAGAGGATCCACGTTTGCTGATAGCAGTGTTCCTTAGAGCATCTCAAGGACCAGGCTTTGGCTATTCATGTAAACCGGGAAAACTGATCCGTCTGATGACCTTCTGAGTGACGTCTGTGCACGCATGCGCCTGTGTTCATGCTGACTAACTTGAGCTCATTTGCATGGGAATGCTTCTCACAAATGTCCCGATAGAACCGTTGGTTGTAGCTCAGAAAGATTTCTACTACATCACAATGAAGAAACGTCTTTGCTTTCAGCTGGAGACAGCAGTCCTGGGAGACGTGCCGAGGAAGCTGTTGATGAAGAGGATCCCAAACGAAAAGGAGTAAGCTAGAAGCTCTGACTGACAGGAATAGTCTCAGCATCCTCTCATCTATGAACTAGAAGTCCTTATGGACCAGGAGCTCCAGTTTGAGTCCCACCTCCACTCTTCAGATTAGAAAACACCAACAAGTCAGAGTACGCTGGGATCAGCAGAATAACATGAGGTTTCTGCTTTCTACCAGAATGGGAAGGCATGGCAGCCGCTGGATGTGCTGCAGAAACTTGAAGCAGAGATCGATCAGAAGGAAGGTAAACGACAGCGATGGAGTCAGGATGTTTAAGGAAGCATGTGCTGCAGTTTATGTCCTCTCTTCGGTTTCACAGATGTGATGGAAGAGCTTGCTCTGGGGGAGTTCGATGATTTCGAAGGTATATGAACTGTTGCTTCTGTTTCATCTCAAACCATCATTTGTTCTGTAACTTTTCATAGATTCAGTTTTTATTTCATAAATCTGTCAGTAATCCTGTCTCCCCGTTCTGGTCAATGTCTCCCTTGTTGAAGCTCCAAAACGAGGTCAGTAAAAATATGAAAGTAGAGTGAATGTAGGACTAGGCCTCATAGAGGTCCATCCATCCACAGTCAAACCTGCTGGAAGGTGCTGGAGCCTATCCCAGCTCTTGTAGAGTGGTCAGGTTGCCAGTAGATCACAGTGCCTCATAGAGGTCAGATGTGTAAACTGCAACGACGTTATACATCTGCAGTACTGCAGTATTCATGGACGGTTAAGGTTGATAGGAAACTGGAGTCTGGCTGTCCTGACTCCTCCCAGCTGTCACCCAGATCCTCACAGATTCTCAGAATATTTCTATTCTTCTCATTTTCTTATATGGTGTTCACCTTTCGGGTCATCCCGTCAGGGGTCGCCACAGCCAATCAGCTTTCACTGATTCGCACTGGTGCTTTGGCAGAGTTTCACGTCTCTAGTAAACGTCTTCTGTGACCATGTTTAGCATTTACAGTCATTTTC
>NC_050533.1:25718432-25724834 GCF_002922805.2 Oryzias melastigma
CTAGTAAACGTCTTCTGTGACCATGTTCAACATTTACAGTCATTTTCATATTTTATCTTCTTGATTTTCAAGATTCTTCTGGCTGGGATTCCACCAGCACAGCCAGCAAACCGGCCCCGCCAACCCGAGGAACATCTTCTGCCAAACCTACAGACCCCGGAGCTCCCAGTCCAGATCCTGAAGACCCCGGAGCTCCCAGTCCACATCTTGAAGACCCCGGAGCTTCTGGTCCAGATCCTGAAGACCCCGGAGCTCCCAGTCCACATCTTGAAGACCCCGGAGCTTCTGGTCCAGATCCTGAAGACCCCAGAGCTCCAAGTCCAGATCCTCAAGACCCTGTTCCTTCTGCAGAAAGGACTCCTCAGAGGAGCTCTGAGAAGAGACTGCACGACTCGCCGTCCAAGTCCGGCCTGCAGCCCCAACCTCGGGCCAGAAAGAGGCTCCTTCTGAAACCAGAAGAAGGTAAAATTAGTGGTTTCAAATGAACGTGTTAAAATTAGTGCGACATTTCTTTAAAATGTCATTAATCTCATTGTTCCAGATGATTCTCATTGAGAGTCATAAATGAACAGACATCATGGAGCTCAGAATCAGAACCATTTGTTATCATTGTAACAGTACGAGTCCATTACAACAAAATGACATGTAAGTAGAGGGGGAGATGGGGGGAGGCAAAGTACAGAAGGGGATCAGAGGTGGCAAAAGAAAGAACATACATCTGTACTCTGCTCTGAGGGGCAGATATAGGTGTAGAAAAAAAAGGCACCGCTATATAAGAAGAAGCACAAAACTTGAGCGGCACACGTGAAACGAGCTGTAGGACGGGGTATGAGGGAGGGGAGGACCACCAGCGTTCTGGGGGTTGCAGCCATTGGAGGCGCTGCCCACTCCAGACTGTGCGCTAGAGGGAGATGAGGAGGTGTGCTGGAGTCAAGATAAGCCTGAGCAGGCAAGATGCAGCAGATGTCGACCTTCACATCCAACCCACATTTCATTGACTGAGGAAGCAGAATTGTTTTGGGAGAGCCGAGGCCGAAGCTCAGGGGAGCTAGATTAGATTACATACTCTTGGCCACCAGCAAATCAACAATTGTGTCTGTTGGTTGTGTCTATGGCTGGTCTCGCAGTCTTGAGGCGATTTTTAGTGGACCAAGTTGTGGTAAATTTAGACTAGTCTCCTTTCAATCGAGCAGAAAGTCTCTCTAAGTTGGTATCCATTTTCCATCCAAGTTCAAGGCTCGCCAGCGCTCTGCTGGGCAAGTGAGGCACAGCGGCTTTGATCCGTTTGTGAGAGTTCATCACTGTGAGTCTTTACAGCCCGTTGTATCTGCAGAACTCCCACAGCTCGCCACACACTGTGAGCAGCTTCCAGACTGACCGATACATCAGAAATCCTCTGATCCCAATTATGAGAAATCCGATTATCAGGAATCCAAACAGATACACATCTCCAACATCTTCCACAGACAGCATGGGCCCGACACATCAGCCTCCACTTGCCCCATGGATCGTTGGTGTATCCAACCACGTGGGTTCCGTCTGGCCAGGAGGGATCCGCTTTCCCGTTCCTTAGTGTGGAAAAAATGTTGTTGATCGAATTCAAAGACCAGCTGATCAGATCCATTTCTCACAGAGCGAAATGCAGAAGGATGCAGGTGAAAAATGCAGGCTGGGAGGACAGGACCAAAGCCTTGGGAGTGAAACAGGAGGAGCGAGAGGAAAAAGCCTCTGACTTCAGCAAGAGCTCCTTTTTCTCCTCCTCTCCTCCTCCCATTCTCTTTCTTTTTCTCCTTTTCTCCTCTGTTCCTCCTTTTCCTACTCCTGTTCAACCTTTTTTTCTTCTTTCTCCTCATTTCCTCCTCCCATTCCCTTTCTTCTTTTCCTCCTTTCCCCCTCCAATTCTCCTTCTTTTTCTCCTCCTTTTCCTTCTCATTTTCCTGCTCGTTTTTTAACCTCCTCCTCCTCCTCCTCCTCCAAAGCTTCATCCCTGACAGGAACATGAACCTTCCTGCAGCAGCTGTCTTACCGGATCACAAATACGATGCAGAGGTTTTTAAGTCATTTGAGTGATCTGGTTGTTGCTGATGTTCTTCATTTCTGCAGCTCACAGCTCGGATTTCTCCTCAGGTTCGTCTGGAGGTTCAGAGACGACAAGCGGCAACAAACCCAACGAAGAATGCAGAGAAAACCAGCAGCAGGTTAGAAGAAAACCTCATTACAGCCTTTTGAGTCCAGCTTTAATCCACGTGAGGTAATGTTTTATTCAAGCAGAGATGAGATAATCAGACACTTGCAGAGTCTGGTCTCCTGTAAACCTCCTCACATCTAACCTTAGCTGACAGGTCAGTTTCACAGCTTTAGTCTGAGATCACCAGACAGACAGTTAGATCAGATCTTCACTAAAGAAGACGTCCTGTTGATAATTAAAGAGCATGGGTTCACTTTCCCCACAATCTGGTTCAGTGGTGTAATTTATGGTTCCATTTTAAACTGTGGACCCCCCCCCCAGCGTATGAGGGGTCGTAGGTCAGCTCTGAGCTGAACCTTCGTACAGCCTTCACAGCAGCATCTCTTCGTTTGGTTATGAATACTGTAGCAGCTTCTGCTACAGGGTGACAGTGGCTCAGGTGGTAGAGCAGGTCGGCCAATGATCGAAGGATCGGCGATTCGATCCCCGCTCCTGCCAGCCAACCGTTGTTGTGTCCTTGGGAAAGGCACTTAACCCTCCCTGCCTCCAGTGTGGCTCCACTGGTGCGTGAAAGCGTATGAATGTCCCGTGATGGCCAGAGGGGCCGTAGGTGTGTGCTGGACGCCACGCCTCTGTCAGTCTGCCCCGGGGAAGCTGTGGCTACATCAGTAGCTTACCGTCACCAAGTATGAATGAGGTGTGAATGAATAATGCATACACAATGTAAGCGCCTGGATTTCAGGTTTTTCTCACACAAAAACTCTCCCAGAATTTGTTTGTTCTTTCAGAAACATTCATCACTTAAATGCAGAGTTTTCTAATTAAATGAAACGGCACAAATCTGAACATTTGAGAGTTGAAAGAGCCAATGAATCAGTTTGAATACTGCACATTACAGAACGGTAACCGACCGACCAGCTACACAGGACCAGTCTTCATAGAGATCTTTCAGGGCCGGTTTCTGAGGATGTGAAGTCCGAACTTCTGTTTCTGCTCATTTGTTGGCAAACACCATCAAAGGAGAACGCTGGCAGAGTAGAGTTAGATCGGAGCGGGGTCGATGGAGGCGACGGCGGTCCCCTGGACGGCGGTGCCATCGGCGCCGATGTCCCGTGGGAGAAGCGCTACGAGAAGCTTTGGGTGGAGGTGGAGAAAAAGGAGGTGAAGTCCTCCTTCAGGAGCGTTGCAGGTGAATTAAAGGAGAAGTTTGGAGAGTTTAACTCGAGGCGACCTCCAGAAAACACAGCAGAGGAACGATCTGCATCCTCGTCTGCTGAGGAGGAGTCCAGTGATGAAGATGAAGTCATTACTCGCCCCGCGGCTCGAGCCAGAAGCTCCACCCTCTTCACCATACCTGAGCAGAGAGAGGACTCTGCAGCAGAACTTCCTGAAAGCCCGTCAGATGAGGAGAACCTGGAGCAGGGAGGAGACGGTCACCGTCATGGGGGGTTAGACCTGCACTCTGCTGCTGCTCCACGCTCCTGTCCACGGCGGGAGACCGCCACTGAGAGAGAAAGTGAAGACCACCTCATTGATGATGGTGATGATGATGATGAGAGCCGGAATAACCTGCAGGAGCTGGTCCTGAAAGGTTCAAGCGCAGGGAGCTGCAGTCCTGACTCTACCAACCACCGACCTGGAGAGCTGCAGGAAACCAGACTCTCTGAGCTGAAAGAAACCAGACTCTCTGAGCCGGATCCTGCAGCTTCTGAAGAACTCAAAGAGTCTGTAGGAAGTGTGAAACCTGAAGCAGGACGTGGTCTTCCTCCTTCAGCAGGAAAAGAAACCAAAGTCGAGACAGAGGTAGAGGGCTGCTCCTCCTCGCTCTCTGGGTTGAATTTATCTTTTTTCATCACTTTTATTTATTTTCTGTCATTTCTTTGCTTTATTTCATGCATGTGAGGAAAGTTCCCGTCTGTCTTTCTCTTTTCATAAGTTTGGGGTTGTTAATGGAAAAAATTTAACATTTTTTAATAATTCAGTTTGAGCACAATCTCAGGTGAAAATGCACATTTGATTCATCACATAAAGGAGTTTTCTGTCCAACATGAGTTGAAAATATATATATATATATATATATATATATATATATATATATATATATATATATATATATATATGAAACAAAACATCATTAATGATAAATCAATCAAATAATTTTTTATAAAGCATTTTTCATATTGAAATGACACAAAGTGCTTTACACAAAAAACAGTATGAATAAAATAAAAACACAAAAATTAAACTAGAGCCCCCACCCTTAACTAATGGAAATCGACAATAGGGAAAAAGGCTGAGCTCATAAATTGTTGGGACCTCCCTCTCTGTGAATGGCTGCAAAGCCAGCCAATCACAGCGTTACAGGTGGGGTCCCGCCTCTCCACAGCCAGGTGGCGATGGAGGTGCCCATCCAGAGCCGTAATGGCTAAACAGCAGCCGACCCTGAGAGAGAGGACTCGGGAATGAAATATAAAAATTAGAATAAAATGTAAACAGTAAAACATTGAATTAAGGAATAAACAAATAAATAATAATCTAGTGTAAATAGAATAAAAACATGATGAACAAGAAAAAAAAAATATAATAAAAGTGTTAAAATAAGCTAAATCCGGGTTAAAAAGATGGGTCTTGAGCCTTTCCATGATTTCACATCCAAAATACAATTAAAAAGTGCTTCTATTAGTCTTGTGTCATCAGGAGACACAGCTATGGACAGCTGGGTTGCATCAGCGTAGCTGTGAGAGCTGATATTGTGATGACATTCCCCAGAGGAAATATGTAGATTTTAAAAAGCAAGAGGCCAAGGATGGAACCTTGTGGAACACCACATTTAATTTTGTGAATGGCAGATAAAGATGTTAATGCTCACCATGAAGTTTCTCTCCATGAGGTCAGAACTGAACCACTGGGAAACAGTCCCTGAAAGTCTGATTAACAGGATCAGGTGATCCACAGGATCAGAGCAGCTGTTATATCTAGCAGAACTAACAGTCATGGAGCTAAAAAAGTGAATGCAGTCAGAAAAAGCTTTATTTTCTAAAGGAGCTTTCGGGTCATTTATCCGTCACTCACTGTGCAGAACCCAACAAACCAAAACATTTCAAAGGTTTAAGCTGTAGATTAACACAGGTGCAGAAACCTGACCCCAGATCACTGAAACTCCTCCCTTTGTCGAGTGTGCTGTTTGTTGTTTGTCGAGTGTGCTGTTTGCAGTTTGTCGAGTGTGCTGTTTGTAGTTTGTCGAGTGTGCTGTTTGTAGTTTGTCGAGTATGCTGTTTGTAGTTTGTCGAGTGTGCTGTTTGTAGTTTGTCGAGTGTGCTGTTTGTTGTTTGCGTGACCTTTGCAGTCCTGTGACTGAACTTTAGTGATGGTTTCCGGTTTCTGCTCCGCTTCGTGGCGCAGCAGCAGTTCTTGTTCACAGGAACTGCAGGTCTGAAAGTGTCATGAGGTGTTGTGTCTCCACCGGGAGGGGCGGGGCTAAATTATGCATGACAGATTGAAGGAGTGTCATCGCTGTTTCACCTGGTCTTTCAGGGTGAGACAGAAGCCCTGCCCACTAAAACGGAGCTCCAGGAATCGGACTCTTCCTGTGATGGAAAACCATGGGAGAAACCGGAGTCGGCTTCACCTGATCGGTCCAATGAGGCGGAAGAGCGGCATCCTCCCAATAGGTATGCATGACAGTTCCTGTTCCAGACCAGCTTTAGCCTCAGACACTGAAACTTTCTGATGAATGAGAAGACGTTCCAGGTGTTAGTCAGAGCCGTGTTCTTTTGAAAGCTCCTGCTGAACCTCAGCTTTGTCCCTCTGTAGCACCAGCCTGGTTCCACTGCAGACGCAGGTCCGGGTCCAGCAGGCTGCAGACGCTGCATTACGTCGGGGGCTGGTCGGGGGGGCCCGGCCCAGCAGAGCCCCCCCGACCAGCGGGAGGGTCAACAGGAACCCGCTGTCTGTGTTTGACGATAGCTCTTTAAGTGAAGAGTCGGACGAGGAAAGAAGGTATCAGTGCAGTATATCCTCTGTCCACTACTAACAATCACTAACTTTGAAGTTACTTCAAAAATACTCATACTCTGATTTTAGAGTAAATTAAATGTATTCTGTGCATCTATTAATCTGAATCCATTGTTTTATGGACTTTGATGGATAAAAGCAGTTATTCATTTATATGAAGAAAAACTTATTTGTAATTAAAGCCGCAAGCGGCGTTGGAT